>NC_056746.1:1302430019-1302437519 GCF_019279795.1 Protopterus annectens | reverse complement strand
TATTTTTTATGTTCAGGTATTTAGTTTTTCTCAGTAGTCATAGCCTTCAGTCCCTCCTCCTAATCCTCAATACTTATTCTTCACTAAACACCAAACAGAGGTGCAAAGTCTCCAGCTGCCTTTATCTTTGGGTAAATTGTGTGCAGCAAACTATGAGCAAAGGGGAGTACAAATGTATAAAAGAGAATAACATCTGCCATTGCAGACTAGTAAGCAGCATACAACTTCTACCTGTGGTGTACGCTACACACACTTTTTTTTTCTTGGATAATCCTTCCAGTCCTTGAACAAGGGTGCCTGTATGTTTACCTTATTTCCTTGGCTGTACTTTGATCATTAGCTAGGGTAGTAGAGTGCCTTGGATTCTCCCCTGCTACTTTAAACTCAAATTGATGCCCCCCCCTCCCCAAGTGATTGCTCAGGTACAATATACACCAAAGGTTTTAAAACCCCTGGATGCCATATTTGCTCTACTTTTGCAGCTGAAAGCCCTCCAGCTGTAGCATCTCTAGTAAGTGATAGTATTTTTCTTTCTCAATGTTTCTTCCACACTAAACTCACTGTCCTTGCATAGAGTATTACAGTAATTTCGCTCTAAGGCAGCTTTCCAGTTAGTTTTTTTTTTTTGCTGGTGTAGTTTATATTTGGTTATTAGAAGCTTATGTGTTTGCTTACCCTTCAGTTCACTAAACCTGATTGAGTTCCTTCAAATGATAGTGCTGGAGGTAGAAATACAGTTGTCTTCGGCTTTTCGGTTAGAGCGCTCAATGGAACTCCGGTCCGCTAATGATATGATTAGCAGTTGGTTTTTATGGTGTCGAGTTGCCAGCCTGACGCTCAAACATCAACGAAGGCATGCCCATTCAACGCATGTCTTTCGAACGCCCACTCAACCACTGGGAGGGCATGCAGACTCCACACAGAAGGCACTCCCAAGCCGAGAATTGAACGGGAGAACCTCTTGTTGCGAGGTAACAACGCTACCTCTGCATCACCGCGGAGGTAGAAATACAGTGCTGAATGAGATTTGTTTGTGTCTTTCGGCTTTTCCCGGTTAGGGGTCGCCACAGTGGAACTCTGGTCCGCTAATGATTGGCAGTAGATTTTTATGCGCAGAGTTGCCGACCCTGACGCACAACCTTCAACGAAGGTACGCCCATTCACACATGTCTCCACACAGAATATACTCTAGCTGAGAATCGAACAGGACAAATTCTTACTGTGAGGTGACACTACCGCAGTTCGAACCTGTGAAACTGCTACATTGTTGCCTTATTGTCTGGTAATAGTATATTCCAACTAGTTAACACTGCTGCTACTGTATATTCTGTTTCTGTAAGTTAAACATACGTTGTAAAGTGTGTCAAGTGCAGAATTGTATTTATGGTAAACTGGTGAAACTGCTACATAGTTGCAATATTGTCTGGCAGTAGGATATTTTAACTAGTTATACTGACTGCTGCTGAATAAGACTGGTTACAGAGTCTGAATGTATTTCTTTTGATGACTTCTAATAGGCAATGTTCATTTGCTCTGCTTTCTGTACAATATTTATGATGGCTGTACTTATTTTGATGTCCTTATTTTATTGCTTTTATTTCTTTTAGTCTTGCATCCTTTCCTTTTGACTTCTTTGCAACTTTTAGAGCCACTGAGCACCTGATCGCTTTGGGTCTCCCCCCACCTACCCCCTACTTGTGTGAGCAAGGAATCCTCTCCCTCCAGCTAAAAGCAAAGAAAACTCTAACCAGCAATCATCCAGAATAGACTGCAGCCCCAGGTTTAACTCCAGGAACCTTGTTGTTGCCACTTGTGTAGTGTAGATGCCAGGTTTTGTGACTACTGTTATGCCATGTTAAAATCTTGTTAGTCTGCTAGAGTGCATACCCCAGGGGCAACAGCTGCAAACCTTCTTCCTCTTAGCCCACCCCACCGTTTTCATCCTTTTCACTGCTGATAATTTGTTTTATGTTAAGGTGTTGATCATTTCTTACAGTTGCTGTGGGTGCAGCCCACTCCATTAAGCCTGCTACACTCGAACTCGCCGCCCCACCCCCATATCACTTCCTTTATACCCAACTACCCGTTTCCTCCTACCCAGACACTTCTCCCCTTCCTGTTCCTCAAACACTTTAGCCTACTTCCTGCCTCCAACATAGAATCCATACCTCCTCCACCACCTCTCTATACACACCACCCTATAACCATTAACTATTACCTATAATTAATATTTTTAACTTCAGTAAATACACACATCTGTACGTAGTACTTATAAACTGAGAATATATAATTCCCATTCACCTTATCCGTAGTAATGAAAGTAGCAAGTATCCCCCCCCTCCCATATTTACTAACTCACTATCTCTGCTACCCTCTTAACTAGAGGATACAAATTACCTGACCAATACTTGGCCATACTGCAGCTCCCTAACACATAAAATGATAGCTCTAGCACTGTCCATACTCTCCTCCACTTTTCTGTAGCCATATACCCAGCATTACCTGATGCTTTTATAGCTGCTAAGTCCCTAACATCACTTCAACTTGTAGCTACAGACAACTCCCATTAGCAAGTCTTGCACTCTCATCCACCTGTCACTTCAAATCTCTTATCCCTCTTAACAACAAACTCCCACATACACCTAATACTGCAGCTTTAATATAACACCAATCTATCTCATTCATAGATAGTACCCTTGCATGTAACACATTATTTCTGAAACTAGATGACATGTGTTACACATATCCAACCCAACCACTAAAAACCTCATTCTACCCATTAATAGTCTTCACCTACTCCTACTTTCCATCCTGTCCTCCTTCCACACTCCGCTTCATAACCACACCCCATCCCCTTGGCAAGCTGATTCCACAGCCAACACCACGGAACTAAAAAAAACTTCCATATATCGCCATGTGACCTTACCTCCCCCTACCCTTCTCTTACTCGTGCAATAAACTGAAAATCAAAACTGAAAATCAAAACTAATCTCCTCTCTTCTCAAAGACAGACTAAAATAATTCACAAATTGACCAAACTCTATCTACACCTACTCCATAAATGCATGTGCAGTGGTGATGTACATCCCAAAACATCAATTGGCTAAATCCCTACACCAAAGACCCACTGAAAAAGAAGTAAGAAAGTTATAACAACCTATAAAATTGCATATTTTGTATGCATCCATAGTAGGTATATAAAAACACGCTGTATTCGAATGCAACGTGTGACATCTATATAATAGTAGGTATATAAAACATGCGCTCGAATGCAGCATTGTGTGAAAATTTCAAAGCAATCGATGAAGAACTTTCAGAGATTTAAGATTTTGAACAAACATTTACATTTTTATATATATATATATATATATATATATATATATATATATATATATATATATATATACATTATATATGTTATGCTTACAGACATATCTGTAATGAAGTAACTTTCACTGTTTATTTTTTTATGTTCAGGTATTTAGTTTTTCTCAGTAGTCCTAGCCTTCAGTCCCTCCTCCTAATCCTCAATACTTATTCTTCACTAAACACCAAACAGAGGTGCAGAGTCTCCAGCTGCCTTTATCTTTGGGTACATTGTGTGCAGCAAACTATGAGCAAAGGGGAATACAAATGTATAAAAGAGAATAACATCTGCCATTGCAGACTAGTAAGCAGCATACAACTTCTACCTGTGGTGTACGCTACACACACTTTTTTTTTTCTTGGATAATCCTTCCAGTCCTTGAACAAGGGTGCCTGTATGTTTACCTTATTTCCTTGGCTGTACTTTGATCATTAGCTAGGGTAGTAGAGTGCCTTGGATTCTCCCCTGCTACTTTAAACTCCAATTGATGCCCCCCCCTCCCCAAGTGATTGCTCAGGTACAATTTACACCAAAAGTTTTAAAACCCCTGGATGCCATATTTGCTCTACTTTTGCAGCTGAAAGCCCTCCAGCTGTAGCATCTCTAGTAAGTGATAGTATTTTTCTTTCTCAATGTTTTCTTCCACACTAAACTCACTGTCCTTGCATAGAGTATTACAGTAATTTCGCTCTAAGGCAGCTTTCCAGTTAGTTTTTTTTTTTTTTTGCTGGTGTAGTTTATATTTGGTTATTAGAAGCTTATGTGTTTGCTTACTCCCAGTTTCACTAAACCTGATTCGGAGTTCCTTCAAATGATAGTGCTGAGGTAGAAATACAGTTGTCTTTCGGCTTTTCCCGGTTAGGGGTCGCCTCAGCGGAACTCCGGTCCGCTAATGATATGATTAGCAGTTGGTTTTTATGGTGTCGAGTTGCCAGCCTGATGCTCAAACATCAACGAAGGCACGCCCATTCAACGCATGTCTTTCGAACGCCCACTCGACCACTGGGAGGACATGCAGACTCCACACAGAAGGCACTCCCAAGCCGAGAATTGAACGGGAGAACCTCTTGTTGCGAGGTAACAACGCTACCGCTGCATCACCGCGGAGGTAGAAATACAGTGCTGAATGATATTTGTTTGTGTCTTTCGGCTTTTCCCGGTTAGGGGTCGCCACAGTGGAACTCTGGTCCGCTAATGATTGGCAGTAGATTTTTATGCGCAGAGTTGCCGACCCTGACGCACAACCTTCAATGAAGGTACGCCCATTCACACATGTCTCCACACAGAATATGCTCTAGCTGAGAATTGAACAGGACAAATTCTTACTGTGAGGTGACACTACCGCAGTTCGAACCTGTGAAACTGCTACATTGTTGCCTTATTGTCTGGTAACAGTATATTCCAACTAGTTAACACTGCTGCTACTGTATATTCTGTTTCTGTAAGTTAAACATACGTTGTAAAGTGTGTCAAGTGCAGAATTGTATTTATGGTAAACTGGTGAAACTGCTACATAGTTGCAATATTGTCTGGCAATAGGATATTTTAACTAGTTATACTGACTGCTGCTGAATAAGACTGGTTACAGAGTCTGAATGTATTTCTTTTGATGACTTCTAATAGGCAATGTTCATTTGCTCTGCTTTCTGTACAATATTTATGATGGCTGTACTTATTTTGATGTCCTTATTTTATTGCTTTTTATTTCTTTTAGTCTTGCATCCTTTCCTTTTGACTTCTTTGCAACTTTTAGAGCCACTGAGCACCTGATCGCTTTGGGTCTCCCCCCACCTACCCCCTACTTGTGTGAGCAAGGAATCCTCTCCCTCCAGCTAAAAGCAAAGAAAACTCTAACCAGCAATCATCCAGAATAGACTGCAGCCCCAGGTTTAACTCCAGGAACCTTGTTGTTGCCACTTGTGTAGTGTAGATGCCAGGTTTTGTGACTACTGTTATGCCATGTTAAAATCTTGTTAGTCTGCTAGAGTGCATACCCCAGGGGCAACAGCTGCAAACCTTCTTCCTCTTAGCCCACCCCCACCCTTTCATCCTTTTCACTGCTGATAATTTGTTTTATGTTAAGGTGTTGATCATTTCTTACAGTTGCTGTGGGTGCAGCCCCACTCCATTCGTCCTCGCTACACTCGGGCTCACTTCGCTCCCACCCCCCATATCACTTCCTTTATACCCAACTACCCGTTTCCTCCTACCCAGACACTTCTCCCCTTCCTGTTCCTCAAACACTTTAGCCTACTTCCTGCCTCCAACATAGAATCCATACCTCCTCCACCACCTCTCTATACACACCACCCTATAACCATTAACTATTACCTATAATTAATATTTTTAACTTCAGTAAATACACACATCTGTACGTAGTACTTATAAACTGAGAATATATAATTCCCATTCACCTTATCCATAGTAATGAAAGTAGCAAGTACCCCCCCCCCCCCATATTTACTAACTCACTATCTCTGCTACCCTCTTAACTAGAGGATACCAATTACCTGACCAATACTTGGCCATACTGCAGCTCCCTAACACATAAAATGATAGCTCTAGCACTGTCCATACTCTCCTCCACTTTTCTGTAGCCATATACCCAGCATTACCTGATGCTTTTATAGCTGCTAAGTCCCTAACATCACTTCAACTTGTAGCTACAGACAACTCCCATTAGCAAGTCTTGCACTCTCATCCACCTGTCACTTCAAATCTCTTATCCCTCTTAACAACAAACTCCCACATACACCTAATACTACAGCTTTAATATAACACCAATCTATCTCATTCATAGATAGTACCCTTGCATGTAACACATTATTTCTGAAACTAGATGACATGTGTTACACATATCCAACCCAACCACTAAAAACCTCATTCTACCCATTAATAGTCTTCACCTACTCCTACTTTCCATCCTGTCCTCCTTCCACACTCCGCTTCATAACCACACCCCATCCCCTTGGCAAACTGATTCCACAGCCAACACCACGGAACTAAAAAAAACTTCCATATATCGCCATGTGACCTTACCTCCCCCTACCCTTCTCTTACTCGTGCAATAAACTGAAAATCAAAACTGATCTCCTCTCTTCTCAAAGACAAACTAAAATAATTCACAAATTGACCAAACTCTATCTACACCTACTCCATAAATGCATGTGCAGTGGTGATGTACATCCCAAAACATCAATTGGCTAAATCCCCTACACCACAGACCTACCTCAGCTCTCATTTTCTTCAACATTAATATAAGAAGTATATTTAACAAATTTCATGACCTTCAATGCCCTACTATCTCTATACAAACCAGATATCGCCGTGTTAACTGAAACCTGGGTCAAACTACAACATCACAATAATGAGATTACTGCCCCGGGTTACAACATTATCTGAAGAGACAGATCAGAGAAAAAGGGCGGAGGTGTTGCAGTGTTATTCCAAAATCATCTTGCCTTAGAACAACTAGATTTGAATACCCATGAATTCAAAGATGTAGAACTAATCATTGCCAAATTAAAAATAAGTTACAACAAACATATAATTATTGCAGGTGGCTATATACCACCAGGAAGTAACATCACTGTAATGGAAAGCCTGCTTAATTGGACCTCCAACACCCTTCCACATGAAGCCATACTATTAGGAGACTTCAGTATTGACTGGCTTCACTGCTCCAGCCATAACCCCTCTGCCTTCATAACCCTCCACAGGTTTACCCAAATTATAACCACCCCCACTCGACAAAACTTCTAAACGTCAGTACATCTTAGACTGGATCCTGGTATCTGACCCCGCTCTTGCACAGCAGTCTGGTTATCTTCCAGATACCCTAAGTGACCATCATCCAACCTACCTAATTAGGAACAGATCCCAAACCATCAACCAACCTATCCTCAGAGTAGTTAGAAACAAAAAAAACTTTGTAGCTACTGATCTCATCAATACTCTTAAGCTGTAACTAGACCCCCCCCCCCAAAACATCTACCTCTAGACGATGCCATTGAGTACTTTAACACAACCTTCATAAAAAATCTTAAACCGTGATGCACCCCCCTAGAACCATTAGAATAAAAACTAACTATGCCCCATGGCTAAAAAAAGATACTGAAACTATAATGAAAGAA
>NC_056746.1:1302362519-1302425019 GCF_019279795.1 Protopterus annectens | reverse complement strand
GCCTGACGTCTGTAGCTTTGTCTGGGGTATTGCCATATTTGAGCGAATTTTTTTTTTTTTTTTTTTTTTTTTAATTTATGGTCACCGGGAAATGTAGTTGCTATAGCAATGTTGGAAGGGAATGTAAACAGTTGTAGAATAAGAGGTGGTGGTGTAATCTTTCTGAGAAATTGTGGAGGGGATCAGATTGAGAATGTGTTTAATATTTATTTGGAAGTGTCTTTTTTTTAATATTTTAATATCGGAGGAATTTTGCAACCTTTGAAGTACATTTTTGGTAGTGGAATTTTGACTAAGAGGGAGAGAGTATGAATTGAAAGATTATTATTAGACATTCAGACTGTTGGGCTAAAAATAATATAAGAACAATGCTAGATGTTAGGATTACAGAGTAGTGGATTTGGTGGGGGTAAAAATATCGTTTACAACAGTACCTTTTTAAATAGGGGATTGCCTTTGTATGTCGTTTGCTTTTTCTGCTATAAGTCTACTTCTAGTGATGTGCAAAAACACTAACCGATTGGTGTCATACTGGCTTGCTTTGCAATTATTATTACTGTCTCAATTGTAGCATGACTTTGTAATGGTAGTGCAGGACTTGCACCTTACCCATTCGTAACTGCTTCAGTCTGCTGCTGTTACTGATTTTTAGGATAAGTCAGATGCAGATATTGCATTTGCATCTGTAAAATGCAGCATATGCAGGTACTGCTGCACTTGATTTATTTTTCAGTTTGTTACTGACCTGGAGCATATATTTATTGGTACTTTTCCGTTAACGGGGCAACAGCCTTTTTCTTAACGGTTTTCTCATAATGACTCCTCGTTCATTGTCAATATTTGCATAAATAGCCCCTAAATTTTGTGAGTTTTCAGATAAATGACTCGTATATTTCCAAAAAAATGTGTGGTTGGGAAGCGTGGTTTCCTATTGGGTGGGCTTTGAATTCAGTGCAGTACAACATCTTGATGGACCGACAATACAACTATCGCTGAAAGGTCAGAAAGGATATTCACAATTTTGGGTGTTAAATTTACATTACCAGGTTTCATTTACACTTGAGGTCCAGCATCCAGGTCAAGAAAGTAGCAAACCATAAATACTTGTTCTTACAAAAAATCCGTGGCAGTTTGAATCCAGCTACTGTTTTCCTCAAACCCAACTGTCTTATTTCCAAACAGGGTTTTTTTTTTTTTTTTTGGAAACTGTTGTAACATATATAAATGTGGGTTAACGTAACACTGGCAGTGTTCACCAGTGAATTACATTGGTTTATTCAAATATGGTGCCATGAATACCTTTGCGACTACATTCATTATTTTCCACACTACTCAATTTGGTAGGCTTTTGTTATGTGTGGAATATTGCAAGTGCACATAGTAGGAGGTGATGTATGCAACATGATTATAGTCAGCTTTGACTTCAGAAAATGTCCGTTAAGCCACATTCTGTTGTTAAGCTAACTTTTCAAGTTATTGTCCCTGAATGCTCTGGATAACTTCGGTTTTGTCCGATTCTGGAGTTAAGATAATGAGATTGTGTGTGTTTCTGTAGGACAGAAAATGTTGACTAGGCCAAAAAAAGCTGTTTGGGAAAAGTACCTGTTTATTTAGGTGTTATTAGGATTACAATAAGCTAAACTAAAGAGAAGTCTGTATCTAGGGTAATGTTACAAGTCCTTGGACATCTCAAGCTTCTGAGCTTTGTATTTTTAAAAGCTCTGCTCAGTAAAATATATTTACAGTGGATGTAAAATGTTTACACACCCCCTGTTGAAATACCAGGTTTTTGTGTGATAAAATTCCCACATTTAATGTGACCTATAACCTGTACAGTTCAATAAACGTGTTTGGGGGAAAAATGTGAAAAAAAAAGTACAACAATAAGTTGGTTGTGTAAGTGTGCACACCTTTTAAACTAATACTTTGTTGAAGCATCTTTTGATTTAATTACAGCATTCAGTCTTCTTTGGGTACACACCTGGCATCCGTTAAAGTGACTGATTATCCCCAAATAAAGTTCAGCTGTCCTAGTAGGATTTTCCTGATTTACTCAGTTGCCTGCTACAGCTTTACTCAGTTGTCTGCTACAGCAAAATCCATGGTTCGCAGAGAGCTTACAAAGCATCAAAGGGATGTCATTGTTGAAAGGTATCAGTCAGGAGAAGGGTACAAAAACATCTCCACAGAATTGGATATACCATGGAGCACAGTGAAGATAGTCATCAAAAAGTGGAGAAAATATGGGACAACCTTGACGTTGCAAAGAAATGGACGTCACTCCAAAATTTATGAAAATACGAGATGAAAACTGGTCAGGGCGGCTGCTAAGAACCCTACAGCAACACTGAAAGAGCTGCAGGAATTTCTGCAAGTACTGGTTGTGTGCTACATGTGACAGCAATCTCCTGTATTCTCCATATGTCTGGGCTATGGGGTAGGGTTGCAAGATGGAAGCCTTCTCTTACACAGAAAAACATCCATGCCTGGCTAAAATTTGCAAAACTATACATAGTCTCCCGAAAGCGTGTGGGAAAATGTGTTATGGTCTGAGACCAAGGTTGAACTTTTTGCCACAATTCCAAAAAGTACGTTTGGTGCAAAAACAACACTTTGCATTACCAAAAGAACACCATCCCCACAGTGAAGCATGGTGGTGGCAGTATCGTGCTTTGGGGTTGCTTTTTCTTCAGCTGGAACTGGGGCTTTAGTCAAGTTGGAGGGAATTATGAACAGTTCAAATACCAGTCACATGTAGCCCAAAACCTTCAGGCATCTGTTAGAAAGCTGAAGATGAAGAGGAATTTCACCTTTCAACACAGCAGTGACTCCAAGCATACATCCAAATCAACAAAAGAAGGGATTCACCAGAAAAAATAGTTTTGGAATGGCCCAGCCAGAGCCCAGACCTAAATCCAATAGAAAATCTGTGGAGTGACCTGAAGAGGGCTGTGCACCAGAGATGCCCTCACAATCTGACAGATTTGGAGCACTTCAGCAAGGAAGAGTGGGCAAATATTGCCAAGTCAAGATGTGCCGTGCTGATAGACTCCTACACAAGAAGACTGAATGCTGTAACCTTCAACAAAGTATTAGTTTAAGGGTGTGCACACTTATGCAACCAGCTTATTGTACTTTTATTATTTATATTTTTCCCCTGACAGATGTTTGTTTTCCAAATGAATTGTACAGGTTATAGGTCACATTAAAGGTGGGAAAAGTTTTTTTTTAAATGATTTATTGTGGTCTCATTTTTTATATCGCAAAAATTGGCGTTTTAACAAGGGTGTGTAAACTTCCACTGTATTTGATAAACTTACTAGCAGTGAAATGTATTGATGTGAAGCAATCTAGCTGGACTAGACACGAGTTTGATTTTTATTAGCTTTACTTGATCTTGTTGCTTCACCAGGCTCATGTCAAATTGGTCCCAGTACAGTGACACAGTTCCACTGAAACTACTAAACCAAAAAAACTTTCCATGTGTGAGAAATCCAGTCATACTCTTAACTTTCATACACTACTTGTCATACAGTAGTACGGAAAGGTCTTGGACCAGTTTGCTGAAAGTGCTGTTTAGCGGAAGTGACTCATTTCATTGGGACTTGCAGTAATTGCTGACATTCATCTGTCTGGTTCTCCGGACACCTTAGGTAATCTGCAACAACCCCAAAATTGACGTGTTAAATGGGTCCTGTTTGGTTACTAGCAAAACAAAAATTTTAACTGCGCTATGCAAAATAGGTTTATAATTAAGCAGCATCTAGCTGATCTGTTTTATGACCATCCCCATGCTCCTGTGGTGCTTCTATAGCAACACTGAAAATAGGTGCCTAGTAATCCTTAAATCTGTTCCCAGCAACTGTTCATGTAAGCTGGTATTTCACACAATGTGGATTTTGGCCTGGCTCTGCCAATAACTCAGTGTATGCTAATGTGGGCAGAAATCTGTCTGCTGGTGGAATCTTTGTTGGTTTCGGGAAAGCTTTTGACTCTGTTTTCCTTTCTCTCCTTTCTACAGTCTCCAACATTTATGGATTTTCTGTATTGTTCTACGGTTACATTTCAAACAAAACTGCTCTAAGGCTGCTTTAGTGCAGTATCTTTTTATATCTTTAATAAAAGGTCCTTTTTCACTGGGCTTCCTTAAGACTCTGTATAAGGCCCTCTGTTATCTTGTCCATATGACAGTGGTAATCTCCAATTCTCTGTTTACTTGACCAAATTCTATATGCCAATGGCTTTGTACTACTTTGTTCAGGAAACCTCAATTCATACCCTTTGCTACCGCCCAAACTGTCTTTAGCAGTATTTAAGCAAGGTTTGCTAACCATCTCGAAACTGTGGTAAATGCGTATTGTACTTCTTAAGCTGACCCCCCCCCGCGCTACTCTTCAGTGGTACCATTAACACCACCTCCATCCCTCTCTGAATCAGGAGGGGTTCCCATCTTCCATGTTCCTTATTTAAACATCTTGGGACTCCATTTATTTGCTTCACCATCACTAACCTTTTGCACATCTCTCTTTCTCTGTTCTGATGACACCTCCTTCTCTGATCCGTAAAAACATTGTCTTCCTAAGTTGGAATGTACTGTCCCATTTTTATTCTGTAACTTGTCTAGTTCCAGGAGACTTTAATGAGAAGGAAAATGTATGTATTTTTCCCTTTTACCTGTGAAAAGTATATAGTGGGTATTTGGATCCATATCGGATTCGAGCTGGCAACTTTTTCCAAGCATCTGCTCCAAGCTCCTCCCCTTACCTATAATCCCTCACATCTCCTACCTTCCCCCAGATCTCATTTGCTGCTTCATGCATATGCATTGTGGTCTCTCTAGCTCCAAGTTGGGTATAGTAAGTGAAAGTTTTTTCTGGTCTATTTAGTGAGTGTGGTTGTTAATCAACCCTTCGCTACCCCCCTTTTTTTTCCCCCTTCGGTCCACCCTCTGGACATGAAGTCTAGGGCAGTGGATCTATTTGGGAAGCAGGTTTTTTCTTCAGCGACGTTCTCTATTAGAGCGCTGAATTATTTGGCACACGTCCTATGACTTTAGCGAGACCTATTGACGGAGTTTGCTGTGTCTCCCCCCAGAGTCTGTCGCCTGAGGCCAAGCAGCTGTTCTCAGTGAAAATGTCTACTCTAATCTGTATAACACGTCCATACATCGTCTTTCCCATGCCACGGAAGGAGCGGGGGAGGCTAGGACCGGCGTAACTATGAGGCGTCACACTGGGCTCAGACTGTCAATTCTCAGACCCCTTTAAGGTGTCCTTCACAAATGCCCCCTTTGATGGTTCTTCCCTAATTGGGAAGACAGTACATGACACCCTGGTCCAGAGCAAGAAGGACGGGAAGACTCTGCCGTCGGAGTCCGCTTCTCTAGCCCTCGGATCCTTTTCTAGGAATCTGAGGGCAAAAGATGTGGTTCCAAAAATCTCAGTTTTCCAGTGTGTCTCAGGACTAGTCTCTGCCTCTGGGGTGGCATCTGTCCTGTCCCCCTCAGCCTCTAGGGGAAGGAGGGCCGAGGAACTTTGGGTCTAGGGAGACCTTCGCTGACAGAACCACGCAGCAAGCCTGAGGGGTTGCCTGACTGTCCTACTCTGGAGACAGTCGGGGGAAGATTATCATTGCACCTAACTGCTTGGGAGTCCATTACAGCAGACTGTTGGATGCTCCAAATAATGTCCAGAGGCTACTCCATCCCGTTCGTTTCCCCACCCGTCCAACCAAAGCGCCTCCCGGATGTTCACCCACTCAAAGGGAGGCGGCAGCACAAGAAATTTCAAAGCTACTTCGCAGTCGAGCCATCGAAGCGGTCCCCCCAGATCAGTCCGGATTAGGCGTTTACTCCAGGTTCTTTTTAGTGCCAAAAAGACTGGGAACCTCAGGCCCATATTGGACCTGTCAGTCCTGAACCTGACTGTAGCCAAGCAGAAATTCCAGATGGTCACCTTGGTCCATTTTACCTTACCTCCAAGAATGCGACTGGATATGCTCTATAGACCTCCAGAACGCTTACTACCATATCAAAATTTGCAGAAGCCCCAGGAAATTCCTTTGCTTCCAGGTGGGAGCCAGTCATTTCCAGTTCAGAGCCCTACCCTTTGATCTCACCACAGTCCCCAGGGAGTTCACCAAGGTTATGGCAGTCTTAGCGGCTCACCTGAGGCTTTAGGGAATTCAGGTGCTTCCTTACCTAGACAATTGGCTCCTCACTGCTGCTACCAATCATCTTCTTTGCATGGCCAGAGACTCCTTCCTGCATCTTGCAGCCAACCTAGGGATTACCATCAACATCTCCCAAGTCCCGCTTGAATCCGACACAGACCTTGGAATTTATAGGGGCACAGCTAAACACTCTACAATTGAAAGTCTTTCTAACTCGGGACAGGGTCCAGAGCCTACAGGTCCATGCATCCATGATCCTTGGCCCCAGGCTGCCAATGGCAAGTGACGTTCTCAGAGCCCTAGGCTCCATGGCCGCAGCAATCTCAATCCTTCTTTGTGCGCGCCTTCACATGCAGGTGCTTCACTGGACCCTGGCAGTACAATGGTCTTGGCTAATCCTCCCCATGGGCTATCCGAATCGGCAGAGCCTGCAAGATGTCTCTTCTGGTGGCTCGCCGGAAATCTTGGCAGCACGACTCTTCATAGCACCCTCAGCCCAAGCCACAGTGACCATGGACACCTCCCAGCTCAGGTGTGGGGGGGCACTATTTGGGGAGGACTGTCCAAGGCACGTGGTCCCAGACAGAGACCGGATTGCATATCTATGTTCTGGAGATGAGGGCAATGCTTTTAGTGTTGCAAGCCTTTCATGCTCTTCTTCCCCTGGGGATGATTGCAGTTTAGACAGACATGTCTGTTGCCTGATGCATCAACAAACCAGGAGGAACCAGATCTTGCCCTCTCTGTCACGAGGCTGTGAGAGTGTGGGAGTCGGCGATCTCCACCAGTCTGAATCTGATTGCAACGCACATCCTGGGACGCTCCATTTTAGAGGACAGACTTGAGTTGGGCTATTCTAATGCCATACGAGTGGTCTCTGAAACCATCTATAGCGGGGGAGATCTTCCTTGCATGGGGTCAGTCTTGCCGTGATCTCTTCGCATCTCCTTCCAATGCAAGCAAGTTCTTCGCTCTGATCCCCTCATCAGGGGACTCCCAGAGACGCTCTCGTCCATACTTGGCCTCCTGGGTTACTGTATGCTTACCCCCTCCCCCCCCGTTAGCTCTCATTCTGAAGCTTCTTCAGAAAGCTTGCCGACTGGGGTGCAGATTGATCCTTGTTGCTCCGTTCTGGCCTCGTCAGGTGTGGTTCCCCTTCCTCTGGTCGTCTGTTCTAAACTCCTCCTCCTCTGATTCTGGATCCTTGCCCGGATCTCCTCTCTCATCCCTCTGGCATCTGTCAGCCTGACCTGGGTAGCCTCATGCTGACTGCTTGGTTGCTCCAGTTCACCTGATTGCTAGGACTCCCGGTCTGTCATCTTCAGTAAAGGCTATACTGGTGGCATCCCACAAAGCTTCCACTAGGAAGGTTTATCGCAGCAAATGGAAACGTTTCTCTATTTGGGCTTCTCAAAGGAACCTAGATCCCTTTACAGCCCTGGTTCCTGCAGTGTTTGAGTTTTTGTCCACTATTTTCCAATAAGGGGCTAGTTCCTCCACTATAAAAGTGCAGCTGGTGGCCATCTCTAATTTTCATGTGGGCGAAAATATGAATGCTCTGGCCTCTTTGAGACTGTAAAGCTTTTCTGAATGGCACCTTTCTTTTACGTCGTCCGGTTAAGGACTGTATCCCTCCTTGGGACCTTACCCTAGTTCTGCAGGTGCTAGTTGTTCCCCCTTTCGAACCAACAGCGTCAGTAGATATGACATTTTTATCCTGGAAGACCACTTTCTTAGTGGTCATTACTTCGGCCAGGAGAGTTTCTGAGATTCAAGCTTTGTCTGCCATGCCCCCTTACTTGATCTTTCATAAAGACAGGGTCTCGCTCCATACAAACTCTTCCTCTTACCGAAAGTTGTCTGAGTCAAATTAATCAGACTATTAACCTGCCTGTTTTCTTTCCAAATTTTCATAAGGGTGAATACAAACTGTATTTGCTAAAAGTTCATAGCTTCGTTTCTGTTTACGTAGAACTAAGCCCTGTCATTTCTGTTTACGTAGAACTAAGCCCTGTCGTTTCTGTTACGTAGAACTAAGCCCTTTCATAACTTTTCTAGACCCCTTTTGGGCAAAGCCATATCCAAGGTCTCCTTAGCTAGATGGATTACACAAATGTCGCCTCACAGTAAGATGCTGTCCGGTTCGATTCTCAGCTAGAGCGTCTTCTGCGTGGAGACATGCATGAATGGGCGTACCTTCGTTGAAGGTTGTGCGTCAGGCCTGGCAAGCAGGTACGTAAAAATCAACTGCCAATCATTAGCGGACCGGAGTTCCGCTGTGGCGACCCCTAACAGGGAAAAGCCGAAAGACGCAAACAAATACTGCAAGTCTCAGGACAAAGGTCTGTCCCCGCCTGGTCCTGTTAAAGCTCATTCTACCAGATCTATGGCAACTCCTGCTGCTTTTTGGTCTAGGGTTTCACTGGATGAGATCTGTGCAGCAGCAACCTGGGCAAGGTCACATACATTTATTTCTCATTATAAGTTTGATTTTTATCTCTAGAGAGAGCATCCTTTGGCTCTGCGATGCTCAGGAATATCCTTCCATGAGGGCCTCCCAGGAGTTTTTGGTAGCTGGGGACTCTGTCCCACAGGTTGTAGATAGCTTCTTTATCTGAAGTAGTTAACTTATGTATTCACCATTACGTGAGTATTTGTACTTCATTTTCTGCAACCGTCCAGCTCTCCTTCCCCCAAACCTGTCCTAGGTTAGTGATGTTATTGAGTTGCTGATAGTTTGGATAGTGAAGGTAGATGTGAGGGATTGTGGGTAAGGGGAGGAGCTTGGAGCAGATGCTTGGGAAAAGTTGCCGGCTCAGATCCGAATACCCACAGGTTACAAAACATGAAGCATCACTACTCTGATGGAACGTTGTGGTGAGTACATAACTTCTTTTTCTGTTTCATTGTTATCCTTTACCACAAGTCTTACAAACTGTCTTTCTGTAAATAAATAAATAAAAATAAACAAACCCCTGCAGACTTCCTCCTGTGGCCTGCTGAGTCAAGGCAGTGGCACCATATCCCTTTTTCAGAAGATACTTTTTTTTCTGCCTGCTCCTACCATGGATTCTTCAGAGCCACATTTAGTTTGTACCTTGGGGATGGTTCTTAATATAAATGCCTATATATAGGCTGGGTTTAGTAAGGACCGGTATATTGGGGAATGAGTGTTGTAATTTCCTTTGGGATGCAGTGGAGGTTTTTTAAAGTGACTGAATGAAGCACTTTTGTATGGTTTACTCTGACTGCCTGGATATCGGATTTGTTTTTGACAATGCTCATATTAGGACAAAGTTCCTACCTAATTGTAAACCTCAAAATACCTGGATGAGCTACTGCTATCAACACACTGCTTCTGGGGATTGAGTACTTTCTTCTGATTTTGTAACTATGCTGTCATCAAGTACTTCAGTTATTCAGAGCTTGCCAAAACAAAATTTTGTTTAGTCTGCCAGGCTAATAAGCTGATAGCAGGGAGCACTGCTGTACCACATTTAAGTACAGCCAAGTTTCTTGCTGCTTTTAAATACATTGACATTTGAACTGTGGCATGAGAGCTGCTGTGTCCCCCTCTAAAGACAATTTTACCCTTGTACACTTTCCAGGAATGGATACAAGTACTCAAACCACCTTTCAGATTAATATCCAGCACTACAGGATCTATGGATCCAAACCTCTTCTGCAACATCAACCGAATAGTTTGCAGATACTGGCATATTTCACAGAGGATACCACAGCTGTGGGACAGACTTCCCCATTCACATATAAAACAGATTTCACTCCTGTCCATTTTCAAGTGCAGCTTAGCTTTATGGATGAGAAATAGAAAATTTACCCCAGGAGATTTCCTCCTGTACAATAGGGAGTCAATTTTATCAGAACGCAGCCTTGCAAAGTTTTCGGGTAGGAAAAATCATAGTCTATGTAAACATTGTACGTATTTGCTTGTGCATGTTTTTTGAGCTTGTACTGCATTAATATATTGTACTATTGTGTACTTGAAGTACATTTTTATTATTGTTGCTTAATGTTCATCAAAAACATTTTCAGAAGTTTTTTTTTTTATCCAGTTCAGTTATGTTTATCTGAACAGTTTGATTATCCAAACTACCTTAGGTCCCAATTCAGATAATCAACTCTCTACTGTATTAATGGACAGAGTCAGCTCCTAAATTATTTATCCCAAGCATGGGTCCCCTCAAATCATATGTGGTATGATCTTAGTTATGAGATGGTAATGTATAATTATCAACCACCATGGTAAGACCAATTTGTAATAAGAGCACAAAAAGGGAAATTGACTAGGCTTAAAAATAAAATGTCCCACAAGGGCATCTAGCCTACTACTTACTTTGAGCCTATAAAAGCCTTTGCAGAAAATTGTTCCAGCATGCTGGAATACCCATCCTGAAATTGACAGTATAAAGTTTTCCATATGAACAGTGAACACCTTGATGCTGTGGGGCCTAAACCGGTTGTGGTGTACAAAAAGGCACCCAGCTTCGTTTTCAGTTACTGGATTTGAGGTTATCCACCTTAACCAAAGATTTTCATGTAGTAGTAGTAAAGATGTTGTTTACCTGGCACTATGTAGTCCATGTCCTGCATTCTATGTTGGGAAAACCAAAAGAATGCTTGGGCAAAGGGTACACAAACATTATTACGATATCAAGAAAGGGAACGACAGTAATGCTTTAGTTAGACGTATTAAAATGTCCCCCACATCAGTTTATAATGTGTGTGGCTGACCAGGACAGACTCTTACACGGGGGTCTCAGTGATTACCTCAAGTTTCTTGAGTTGAAATAGTTCAAAACGAATGCCCCCAACCCACAGGTTTGAATAAAAATATCTCCACTTTCAGTATGTTAAAGTTAAGCCTGTTATTTCCTATAGTGATTCAATGGGCTTGTACTCCTTTGTCTTGGATTTTTGTATCTGTATATTTAGGTAGGTAAATTTTATCCCTTGGTATGTGCTAATTTAATTAGTGTGTGTGTGTTTTATATTTATATATATATATATATATATATATATATATATATATATATATGTATATGTATATAAAATGTGTGTATTATATATGCCTGCTCAACTTAGTCGATGACTTTTGAGTCCGTCACCAGAGCTGTGGATGAAGGCAAGGTGGTTCACAGTCTACCTTGATCTGGCCAAGGCCTTTGATACCATTACCCATTCAGGAATCCTAGAAAAACTCACTAAGCTGGGCATCAACCCCTATATCACTAGGTGGGTTTCAAACTGGCTCATGGGTAGAACCCACAGTGTGAAAGTAGCTTGACTCAGTCAGACTGCTGACCTAGTCACTAGTGGAGTCCCACAGGGTTTGGTCCTGGGTCTTCTCCTGTTTGGCATCTCCTTTCTCTGAAGTCCAGGCCAACACGAAGGGTCTTTGGCTGACAAAGTTCACAGATGCTTGCAAGTGGGGAGCTATTATCAACGCCCCAAGTGATGATGACATCCTACAGAATGGCCTCACTAAGACCACTGATTGGTGTCAGAACCATGGCCTTAAGCTCAATGCCAAAAAATGCATAGTTATCCCCTTTGGGAAAAACACGGTTTCCATGAATTGCCACACTGATGGTAGTCCACTGAACACAGAAGGCGTTCTAAGAGATCTGGGAAGACAGGTTGATAGTGACCTGTTTTGATCACCACATTACCACTGTGGTCAGAAAGCCCTTTTATGTGATGCATCTCATTACTAAGGGTTTTTCATCCAGAAAAAAAGAGGTCATTGTCTCCCTCTACTCTACTCTTGCCTCATTAGGCCAGTCATAGAGTACAATGCCCCATTTGGCATGTACCTTGCTAGACACCTGCAGCAACTGGAGAGGCCGCAAAAGTACCTCCCAAAGAGGATCCTAGGCCTTAAACACTTGTCCTATATGGACAGACTCAAACTTCAACTATTCTCCGTCTCATATCGCCAACTTGGAGGCAATCTCTGCTTGACTTAAAGCCATGTCTGACCCAGCTCTGTTAGAAATGCTACATCTAAAGAAATCCCTCCACACCACACGCTCCAGAGACCTCAACCTCATTACCACAATCAACCGAATGTGCTGGAGGGACAGTATCATAACTCAGAGACTGCCTATGGTATGGAATAGACTTTCCATATATGTCAAGCAGAGCACCTTGCTGACCCTCTTCATGAGAAATCTTGAGTGGATGGTTAATAGAAAATTCACTCCGGGGATAACTCCAGTGGCTCTACTCAAGAGGCACTGGGAATGAAGGTCAGGTAGCATGATGCCAGGGTAATCCTATGGTCTAGGCTTGTAAAGGTTCCAGGGCCGTTAGCCTAGTACACACCTATAAATGAACATTGGCCGCCATAGCACAATATCCTTAGAGATGGTACCCAATCACATACATACCACACTACACCTATTGAACATTCGGGATACTAAGATTCGATGTAGTGCAGTTTTGGAAAACTGCACTTTTGACATCATTGTCTCGAAATACTGAAATTCTAGATTTAGTGTGTGTGATCGGTTACCTTCAGTTTACCGACAGTCCACTTCCCCTTCATGCATTCACCTGACACTTCAACTTACCGACATTCCCAAACCCGACATTACTTGTACAGTTAGTCAACACTTGGCCATCTACTTGAACTTTGCCCCTTACCCCCCACGGTAGTGTGTTCTCTGAGTTGGTATATTTAGTAAGGGGGGGGTGTAGCCCCTCACATCAGTGGGTTTGTTTTCTTTGGTTAGTTTTTCTGTTGGGATGGCAAGTGTTCACTTACCTTTCAGGGAACATCAGCTTTGAGAATGTCCATGTCGGTAAACTGGGTTTTGGGGAAGTGGACGGTCTCTGTAAACTGAAGGTAACCCATTTCTAATATATATAGGCTGCGCATGACAAATACAATAAGGAAGGCTGCACAGAAAGAGTAAAACTTTATACTCTGTTTGTATTATTAGGTTGGGGTACGAGGAAAAGATATTGTTGTCCTTGGTGTAGAGAAGAAGTCCGTGGCCAAACTTCAGGATGAAAGAACTGTTAGGAAGATTTGCGAACTGGATGACAATGTATGCATGGCTTTTGCAGGTATGGAGAATTTACTTTCACCTTGTATTGCTTGAGAGAAACTGGAAACTATTTTCATATGAAAAAATGGAAACTAACTTCTGCAGTATAGAATGTTTATTCAGAAAGCATTTGGTACATACTTTTGCACTATATTTACAACACACATGCATGATCCTCTTTCTTAATCACCAAAGAAGTTAAACAGATGAAGTACTACTTTTAACCCCTCTTCTTCCCTTTGAATGGCTAGCAGGTCTGTATTAGCATACGCCCATTTTTTGTGGTGAAAGTATTTCTGCCATTTAATTTATCTGTTGTCACAATCAACCTTCCCCATACAGAATGATTTACATTTCGCTGACCATTCATATTTAAGAAAGTTTGTGCTGTACATTCACTCTTGTTTCTTTGCCGTTATTTTTACTAAAGTTGACAGTGTATGGCTACATGGACAAGAATGGTGTTTTCACTTGTGGCCAGGATGTTCTTTATCCATGCAGGCCCAGTACCATATAGAGAGTGTTCCGTTTCCGACTAGTATTAAGTGTTGGATGTTTTGCTTGTCTGCTGTTCAGAATACCCCTCAGCCTTTTCATTGCAAGAAATCTGGGCAAAGTTGACATAATGGGGACAAATTTTAAATATTGCTCTTATAAACTTAGTTGCTAGACTTACAGGATTTGTGTTTAACATGCATTTTCTGAAGATTATAAAGTATGAAAACTAGTTTGTCATTATTTAGTGACTTTAATCCTCTATCATCTCGGTGTGATTTTATCTAAAAAACATCTATTTTATGAAGAACAGACTAGAACTATGAGGCAAAAATCTGGACAGTTGAGAGAGGTATGCTGTTCAGGTGCATCTGTCTTCAGTCTATTTTTGCTTTTGTCTTTGTGTGGTCAATATGTTTGGCCCATCTCTTTGTACAATACAGGCTACTGTTATTTTTGTTGTACTATAGACCTTTTCTCCTTGGGCCTCCTGAAAATGGGCTTTGGTTCAGTAAGTACATCCCTAGCAAAGAAATGATTATGTACTTAGCATATTTCTATGTTTGTAAGTATTGTATGTTCATCGTGCATACAGCTGCAGTCATAACAGATGGGTTCTCCTGCCGTCAGGCGGGTCCTCGGTCGGCCGAATTCCAAAGTCTAGGTCCGGCGTCTGTTGTCGTCGCTTCTTCCCCGACGTCAGTGCGACAGGGGTATAAAGGAACCAGCCAATGCCATTTTCTTCAGTCTTTCTTGCTATGCGGTGCTCGAAGCAGAAGCAGTTCGCAAGTGCCGGTCGGCCAGCTCCTGAAATTACGAAATTTGGATACCGAAGTCTTCTTAAAAGCTAAGTACCCGTTAGAAACTTTTCTTGCCTCAGACCGATGTCAGACAAAGTTAATAATTGTATTTCTTGTGGGAAGCAAATACCGCATAAGGATTTCCATTCCCTCTGTATACCTTGTTTAGGCCCAGACCACGACGTTTCGGTCTGTCGCTTTTGTGCTACCTTCAACAAACGCACTATTAAGCGTCGGGCGGAGTTCACCCAGCATTATTTTGGGAAAGCATTAACTATACTATGTCGTCGGATACTCCGACTCCGGTTTTGTCTAAAAAAGCAAAGACAAGGACTGACACGAGGCCCGCGGCCTCTACCGACACCACACCACGCCAAAGCAGACTACACGTGGTCCGGTTCTCAGTGAGGCGCCTATGCAGCCCCTGATTACCGACTGCACTCCTTTGACGGTGTTTCCTGTGCCCAAGGTCACAGGCTCCTCTGCCCACACCCCGACTACAGATACCGAAGCCACTCTTGGCGTTGAAACTCAGAATGTGGACAGGTCCACATCCACTCAAGGTGTCTTCAGACCTTCCTCCTCTTTCTCCATCAAGGCTTTCACAAAGTCTAAAGCAACCATACACTCTAAGAGACCAGCTACACAGGGCCCATCTCTAGGCCCAATGCCTAAGAAACAGATGCTTAAAATGGCTGAGGATTTAATTATTCTAATCAGAGGTTCTCAGCCCCCACCGGACAAAAGGCCCAGAGTGGAGGAAGATTCCCCCTCCTCTGATCAGGGCTCCATTATTTCAGAGCACTCTGATGATGAGGAACATTCTTACTCCCCTTTTGAAGACTCTGATGCGGAGGAGTCCATCCCTTCTCTATCCCCCCCTGAGGATTTCTCATTTGGGGAAACTTTGCATACCTTGAGGGAACACTTCCACTGGGAAGGCCAGGATTATTCAGATTCCAAGAAAAGGCTCAGGGAATTTCTCTTGTTACCTCAACATAGACCTCTGGCTATACCTCCTGTCTTGGACATCCTAGATGATGTTTACTCGGTGGCCTGCCTTAACCCAGACTCTCTACCTCCAGCTCCAGTTAAGCCTGACAGGTACTACAGGGTTCCTGACTCTCACCAATTTCTTTACAAAAGCCATGCTGCTGACCCAGAAACCAACTCACAGGGCCCCAAGGGAGTTAAGGCCTCCATTGCCAAAAATCCATTACCTTCCAAGAGAGATTCCAGATCCTTAGAAAGGTGGGGGGAAAAGGTATATACCTCGGCTACCTTATCCATGAGGGCCTTTAAACTGTCAGTTTCATATGCTAAAATACCAACAGTTTTTGTTATCACAATTGAAGAGTAAAATGTCACAACCTGAACAACCAGACTTGAAGGAGTTGCAGGATTTGATGCATAGTGCAGAACAAGTGGGTAAGCATACCTTACGATGTGGTTTTGATGCTCTAGAGGCCTCATGTAGAGCTGCTGTTACAGGATCAGTCATACGTAGGCATGCCTGGCTCAAGGAACAAGCCTTGCCTGATCATGTCAAAGCTAAATTACTAGACGCCCCTCTTCAAAAGGATGTATTATTTGGTGCTAATGCTGAGGAGGTATTAAGGAAAATGGAGGAAAAGGCTAAATCAATGCAAACTGTGAGAATTTCTACAGGTTCAACCCACACGTTTTAGTAGAAATTGGCCTTCCAAAAACTGGTCCTTTCCTGCCACAGACAGATCCCAAAGAGGCAGATACAGGCGCTCTAGGGGCAGAGGACAATCCCAAGGATCGTATAGAGGCAGACAATGGTAAGCTCCTACACAAAGAGGTGGTGAGGACAACTCGCAATCCTTCAGAAAGCAAGCCCAATGACTTTCCCCTTCGCATGCCAACCAGGTTTCAAATGGCAGCCCCCTTAGGAGGAAAGCTGGCATTATTTTCAAAAAATTGGCATGTCACAAAAGACAAATGGATCCTGGACATTATAAACAGAGGCTACAAATTCCATTTTCACACCCTTCCAAAAATGAGAGACATGCCAAACCTGCCACACAATCAAAGGGCAGAGGCACAAAAACAAATTTCAGATCTCATAAACATGAAAGCTATTCAAGAGGTACCCACGCACGAATAAGGTCAAGGTTTTTATTCCAGGCTATTTCTGGTGCCAAGGAAGGGAAAAGATTGGAGACCTATCTTGGATCTATCCATCCTAAACACGTTTCTACTCGTACCAAAATTCAAGATGCTCACTCTACAGCAACTTCTTCCCATGCTGGGCAAGGGGTCTTGGCTGGTAACATTGGACCTCAAGGAGGCTTACCTGCATGTCCCAATCAGACAAAATTGCAGAAGGTACCTCAGATTTCTTGCAGGTTCAACCCATTATCAATTCTCTGCATTGCCCTTTGGCTTATCTACTGCGCCCAGAGTATTCACGAAATGCCTGGCATCAGTAATTGCCTACTGCAGACTTCAAGGGATACAAATATACCCTATTTGGACGACTGCCTGATCCAAGCGGACAGCAAGCATATTCTTCTGAAACATCTGGCTTATGTAATAATGTTATTGAAATCTCTGGGATACACAGTCAACAAAAAGAAATCAAGGCTAATACCCTCTCGGAAGATAATTTTCCTGGGTGCCAATTTGGACACAAACACCCAGATGGCTTACCTCACGCCAGAGAAGCAGGGGCAGCTAATACAGTACTTCAGAACACTAGCAAATTGCACCAGGCTGACTGCAAGGAAAATCCTGCAGGCTCTGGGATTCATGGCATCTTGCATCTTACTAATCCCATGTGCAAAGCTGCATATGAGGAAACTACAATGGTACCAAAAAAACATATGGTCTCAACACAGCCACAGTTTGGAAACGATAATACCACTAATTCCATGTCTGCAAAACGAATTTCTGTGGTGGGCTCAAGCATGTCAAACAAACATAGGTCTTCCATTCAGCAAGCCTCAAGCAAATCAAGTCATCACAACAGACGCCTCGGACTACGCCTGGGGGGCGCACATGACAGATCGGTGCATTCAGAGCAAATGGTCCCAAAAAGACAAGCACCTTCACATCAATCAAAAAGAAATGCTAGCAGTAATAAATGCTATTATAGCTTTCAAGGACCTTCTACAACCAGGCCAATTATTGATAAGAACGGACAACACCACAGTTATGTGGTACATAAACAGGGAGGAACACATTCTTACCCCCTATGCAGACTGGCCATGTCACTTTGGAACGTGGCCATGAACTTACAAATGGAACTAGAAGCGCAGTACACTTGCCAGGCAAGGAAAACACGCTGGCAGACAACCTAAGCAGGAATATGACAGATCCACACGAATGGAGATTGCATCCAAAAGTTTTTACAAAAATAATCCAAGAATGGGGAAGGCCAGACATAGATCTCTTTGCCTCCCACAAGAATCACCAATTGACAACATTCTGCTCAAGGATCTTCCATCCAAAGGCCTGGAGAGTGGACGATCTTTCTTTCAGTTGGACATCTATGACAGTTTATGCCCTCCCTCCTCTTCCTCATTGCTGCCCAAAGTTCTATTAAAGACCAAAGCAGACAGACCAAAGATGATTCTCATTGCTCCGGACTGGCCAAGGCAACACTGGTACCCACTCCTGAGGAGCCCGACGCATTCCCCACCATGGACCATGCCTCTTCTTCTGACTCAGCACAGTTTCAAAACTCTTCACAGCCAGCTAAAAACACTCGATCTAGCCGCATGGAAGATTCCTTAGCATCTCAACAGGCCCTACTCTCCAAGGAGGTGCAGGATGTCATTTTGGTGGCCAGAAGGCCATCAACTAGGAAAGCTTACTCCACAAAGTGGAAACGTTTTTGTGTCTGGAATGAGAAAAAGGGCCAGGATCCTGGAAAACTGAATTTACCTCAAATACTACAATATTTGGCTGAACTGTTAAGCAATGGACTTTCTTTCTCCTCCATCAAAATACATGCCTCAGCCATTTCTGCAGAATACAACACTGATTCACCTTTATTCTCTCACGCTCTCTTAAGACAGTTCCTCAGAGGGGCTAAGAATTTAAGGCCTCCAAGGAAACAACCAATACCTGCTTGGGATCTTAATTTCATCCTGGAAAAATTGACCGTGCCTCCCTTTGAGCCAGCTGCCTCATCAGATTTGCAATATTTGTCCTGGAAAACAGCTTTCCTTCTAGCTATCACCTCGGCTCGTAGATTTTCAGAACTACAGGCTCTCATGGCTGTCCAACCTTTTATCATCTTCCATCAGGACAGAGTTTCCTTACGAACCAATCCGTCCTTTATGCCTAAAGTGGTATCCAGGGTAGCTTTAAATCAGGCCATACATTTACCTACTTTTTATACTAATCCTCAAAACAAAGAGGAGAGATTACTACATTCCTTGGACTTCCACAGACAGCTGCGTTGTTATTTGGACAGAACAAAGCCTTTCAGGAAATCAGAACAGCTCCTTGTGGCCTATGCTATAGGAGCTCAAGAGAAGCCAATTTCCAAACAGACAATCTCAAAATGGATAGCCCACTGCATACACTTCTGCTATTCCTTTCATGGCAAAACTGTTCCTACAGGCATTAGAACTCATTCCACCAGGGCCACAGCCACCTCTGCAGCCTTCCTCAGAGGAGTTCCTACCAAGGATATTTTGGCAGCAGCCACTTCTGTGCATACCTTCTCCAAGCACTACAACCTACTATTATACTCCAAGTCTAGAGCAGGCTTTGCCACGGCAGTCTTGCAGGGCATTTTGGCTCCTCCTAGTTCCAACTAGTGCCTACCACCCCTTTCTTAGCTTTGAGATTCTACCCATCTGTTATGACTGCAGCTGTATGCACGATGAACATAGTACAGTTTTGTACCTACCATAAATGTAGATGTTCGAGTGCTAATACAGCTGCAGTCCAGGTTTCCCTCCCTCCTTCCCCTCTTGAGACAGGCCTGTAGGCTAGCACATCCTCATACCACCTGATTGGGGTTTTCATTTATGATTTATTTGCTTGCAACTACTGTATTTTGATTATATTGCACTGCATTATCACACAAAGTTACTATTGCCTTCCTTCTGGGGGCACCTGACATCTGGGGCAAGAAAAACTGAAGAAAATTGCGTCTGCTGGTTCCTTTATACCCCTGTCGCACTGACGTCAGGGAAGAAGCGACTACAACTGACGCCGGACCTAGACTTTGGAATTCGGCTGACCGAGGACACTCCTGACGGCAGGAGAAACCCATCTGTTATGACTGCAGCTGTATTAGCACTCGAACATCTACATTTATGGTAGGTACAAAACTGTACTTTGTGGAAACTTTTCTTGCCTCAGACCGATGTCAGACAAAGTTAATAATTGCATTTCATGTGGGAAGCAAATACCGCATAAGGATTTCCATTCCCTCTGTATTCCTTGTTTAGGCCCAGACCACGACGTCTCGGTCTGTCGTTTTTGTGCTACATTCAACAAACGCATCATTAAGCATCGGGCGGAGTTCGCCCAGCATTATTTTGTCAAAAAATTTAACTATATTATGTCGTCGGATACTCCGACTCCAGTTTTGTCTAAAAAGAGCAAAGATAAGGACCGACACACGAGGTCCGTGGCCTCTACCGACACCACGCCAAAGCCGACTACAGGTGGTCCGGTTCTCAGCGAGGCGCCTACACAGCTCCTGACTACCGACGACACTTCATTGGCGGTGTCTTCTGTGCCTGAGGTCGCAGGCTCCTCGGCCCACACCCCGACTACAGATACCGAAGCCACTCTTGGTGGTGAATCTCAAAATGTGGACAGGTCTGCCTCCTCTCAAGGTGTCTTCAGACCTTCCTCTTCTTTTTCCATCAAGGCTTTCACTAAGTCTAAAGCAGCCATGCATTCTAAGAGACGAGCTACACAGGGCCCATCTCCAGGCCCCATGCCTAAAAAACAGATGCTTAAAATGGCTGAGGACACTCTGATGAACAGGAACATTCTTACTCCCCTTTTGAAGATTCTGATGCAGAGGAGTCCATTCCCTCTGTACCCCCCCCCCCAGAGGATTACTCATTTGGGGAAACCTTGCATACCTTGAGGGAACACTTCCACTGGGAAGGCCAAGAGTACTCAGATTCCAAGAAAAGGCTTAGGGAATTTCTCTTGCTACCTCAGCACAGGCCTCTGGCTATACCTCCTGTCTCGGACATACTAGATGATGTGTACTCTGAGGCCTGCCTTAACCCGGATTCTTTACCTCCAGCCCCAGTCAAGCCTGACAGGTACTGCCGGGTTCCTGACTCGCACCAATTTCTATACAAAAGCCATGCTGCTGACCCAGAAACTATCTCACAGGGCCCCAAGGGAATTAAGGCCTCCACTGCTAAAAATCCATTACCTTCCGAGAGAGATTCCAGATCCTTAGAAAGGTGGGGGAAAAAAGGTATATACCTCTGCCACCTTAACCATGAGGGCATTAAACTGCCAGTTCCATATGCTAAAGTACCAACAGTTTCTGTTATCACAATTGAGAAGTAAAATGTCACAACCTGAACAACCAGACTTGAAGGAGCTGCAGGATTTGATGCATAGTGCAGAACAAGTGGGTAAACATACCTTGCAATGTGGTTTTGATGCTCTAGAGGCCTCATGTAGAGTTGCTGTTACAGGATCAGTCATACGTAGATATGCCTGGCTCAAGGAACAAACCTTACCAGATCATGTCAAAGCTAAATTACTAGATGCCCCTCTACAAAAGGATGTATTTGGTGCTAATGCTGAGGAGGTATTAAAGAAAATGGAGGAAAAGGCTAAATCAATGCAAACAGTGAAAGATTTTGTACAGGTACAACCCCCACGTTTCAGTAGAAATTGGCCCTTTCCAGCCACGGACAGACCTCAAAGAGGTAGATGCAGGCGCCCGAGGGGCAGAGGGCAATCCCAAGGATCGTTTAGAGGCAGACAATGGCAAACTCGTACACAAAGAGGTGGTGAGGATAGTTGGCAGCAATTCAGAAAGCAAGCCCAATGACTTTCCCCTTTGCATGCCAAGCAAGGCTCAAATGGCAGCACCCTTAGGCGGAAAACTGGCATTATTTTCAAAAAATTGGCATATTGTCACAAAAGACAAATGGATCCTGGACATTATAAACAGAGGCTACAGATTCCATTTTCATACCCTTCCAAAAATGAGAGGCATGCCAAATCTGCCACACAATCAAAGGGCAGAGGCACAAAGACAAAAGACAAATTTCAGATCTCATAGACATGAAAGCTATTCAAGAGGTGCCTACTCACGAACAAGGTCAAGGTTTTTATTTCAGACTATTCCTGGTGCCAAGGAAGGGAAAAGATTGGAGACCTATTTTGGACCTATCCATCCTAAATACATTTTTACTCGTACCAAAATTCAAGATGCTCACTTTACAGCAGCTTCTTCCCATGCTGGGCAAGGAGTCTTGGCTGGTAACATTGGACCTCAAGGAGGCATACCTGCATGGGCAAGGAGTCTTGGCTGGTAACATTGGACCTCAAGGAGGCATACCTGCATGTCCCAATCAGACAAAATTGCAGAAGATACCTCAGATTTCTTGCAGGATCAACCCATTATCAATTCTCTGCATTGCCCTTTGGCTTATCTACTGCGCCCAGAGTATTCACGAAATGCCTGGCATCAGTAATTGCCTACTGCAGACTTCAAGGGATACAAATATACCCTTATTTGGATGACTGCCTGATCCAAGCGGACAGCAAGCACATACTTCTGAAACATCTGGCTTATGTAATAATGTTGTTGAATTCTCTGGGATACACTGTCATCAAAAAGAAATCAAGGCTAATACCCTCTCGGAAAATAATTTTTCTGGGTGCCAACTTGGACACAAACACCCAGAGGGCCTACCTCATGCCAGAGTAGCAGGGGCAACTAACTCAATACTTCAGAACACTAGCAAATTTCACCAGGCTGACTGCAAGGAAAATCCTGCAGGCTCTGGGATTCATGGCATCTTGCATCTTACTAATCCCATGTGCAAAGCTGCATATGAGGAAACTTCAATGGTACCTGAAAAACCTATGGTCTCAACACAGCCACAGTTTGGAAACAATAATACCACTAATTCCATGTCTTCAAAAGGAATTTCTGTGGTGGGCTCAAGCATGCCAAACAAACACAGATCTCCCATTCAGCAAGCCTCAAGCAAATCAAGTCATCACAACAGATGCCTCGGACTACGCCTGGGGGGGTGCACATGACAGATCGGTGCATTCAGGGCAATTGGTCCCAAAAAGAAAAGCACCTTCACATCAATCAAAAGGAAATGCTAGCAGTAATAAATGCTATTATAGCTTTCAAAGACCTTCTGCATCCAGGTCAACTATTGATAAGGACAGACAACACCACAGTAATGTGGTACATAAACAAACAGGGAGGAACCCATTCATACCCCCTATGCAGGCTGGCCATGTCACTTTGGAACATGGCACTGGACTTACAAATCGAACTTCAAGAACAGTACTTGCCAGGCAAGGAAAACACGCTGGCAGACAACCTAAGCAGAAATATGACAGATCCACACGAATGGAAGTTGCATCCTCAAGTTTTTACAGAGATAACTCAAGCATGGGGAAGGCCAGACATAGATCTCTTTGCCTCCCACAAAAATCACCAATTGACAAAATTCTGCTCAAGGATTTTTCATCCAAAGGCCTGGAGAGTGGACGTTCTCTCTTTCAGTTGGACAACAGTGACAGTTTATGCCTTCCCACCTCTTCCTCTGCTGCCCAAAGTTCTATTAAAAACCAGAGCAGACAGACCAAAGATGATTCTCATTGCTCCAGACTGGCCAAGACAACACTGGTACCCACTCCTGAGGAGCCTGACTCATTCCCCACCATGGACCCTGCCTCTAATGCCTCTTCTGACTCGGCACAGCTTAAAAACTCTTCACAGTCAGCTGAAAACACTCAATCTAGCCGCATAGAAGATTCCTTAACATCACAACAGACCCTACCCTCCAAGGAGGTGCAGGATGTCATTTTGGAGGCCAGAAGGCCGTCTACTAGAAAAGCTTACTCCGCAAAATGGAAACGGTTTTGTGCCTGGAATGAGAAAAAAGGCCAGAATCCTGGAAAACTGAATTTACCTCAAATATTACAGTATCTAGCTGAGCTGCTAAGCAGTGGACTTTCATTCTCCTCCATCAAAATCCATGCCTCGGCCATTTCTGCAGAATACAACACTGATCCACCTTTATTCTCTCACCCCCTCTTAAGACAGTTCCTCAGCGGGGCTAAGAATCTAAAACCCCCAAGGAAACGACCAATACCTGCTTGGGATCTCAATTTCATTCTAGAAAAGCTGACCTTGCCTCCTTTTGAGCCAGCTGCATCAACAGATTTGCAGTATTTGTCCTGGAAAACAGCTTTCCTTCTGGCTATTACCTCAGCTCGTAGGGTATCGGAACCACAAGCTCTCATGGCTGTGCAGCCTTTTATCATCTTCCATCAGGACAGAGTTTCCTTACGAATCAAGCTGTCCTTTATGCCAGAAGTGGTATCCAGGGTAGCTTTGAATCGGGCTATACACTTACCTACCTTTTATCCTAATCCTCAAAACAAAGGGGAGAGATTACTACATTCCTTGGACATCCACAGACAACTGCGTTATTATTTGGACAGAACAAAGCCTTTCAGAAAATCAGAACAGCTCTTTGTGTCCTATGCTATAGGAGCTCAAGGGAAGCCAATTTCCAAACAGACAATCTCAAAATGGATAGCCCACCGCATACGCTTTTGTTATTCTTTTCATGGCAAAACTGTACCTACAGGCATCAGATCTCACTCCACAAGGGCCACGGCTACCTCTGCAGCTTTCCTCAGAGGAGTTCCTACCAAAGATATTTTGGAAGCAGCCACTTGGAGTTCTGTGCATACCTTCTCCAAGCACTACCACCTTCCATTATACTCCAAATCTAGAGCAGGCTTTGCCACTGCAGTCTTGCAGGGCATTCTGGCTCCTTCTTCTAGTTCCACCTAGTGCCTACCACCCCTTTCTTAGCTTTGGGATTCTACCCATCTGTTATGACTGCAGATGTATGCACAATGAACATAGTACAGTTTTGTACCTACCATAAATGTAGATGTTAGAGTGCTAATACAGCTGCAGTCCAGGTTTCCCTCCCTCCTTCCCCTCTTGGGACAGGCCTATTGGCTAACACCTCCTCATACAACCTGATTGGGGTATTCATTCATGGTGTATTTGCTTGCACTACTGTATTTTGATTATATGGCATTGCTTTATTACACAAATTTATGTATTGCCTTCCTTCTGGGGGCACCTGACATCTGGGGCAAGAAAAACTGAAGAAAATGGCGTCTGCTGGTTCTTTTATACCCGTCGCACTGACGTCGGGGAAGAAGTGACAACAACAGACGCCGGACCTAGACTTTGGAATTCGGCCGACTGAGGACCCGCCTGACGGCAGAAGAACCCATGTGTTATGACTGCAGCTGTATTAGCACTCAAACATCTACATTTATGGTAGGTACAAAACTGTACTTTCCTTCTTCAGGAACTAGTCCTACTGTGTTGTGGGCATTAGGACTACTTAACCAATACATCTTTTCTTCAGTTGTGTACTGCCAGGCACCCTCAACCCTTCCCATCCTGCATTTCTGTGTTCTCAGACTCTCTAGTGTTTCTGTAAAAGCCTAGATGGGATTGGATTTTTTCTGGGGATTTATTTTTCCCTTTAACCTATTAATGTCTGCAGTTTCCATTCTGGTCCACATCAATAAAAAGTGCTTCTAGCTGGCCATTAGAAACTTATATTTTGTAGCAAATGCTGTCAGGCTGTACCAAGCAGTTAATTGGTACACATTTTTTTCCTAAATTAAACCTTTAATTATTGATTACCATGGAGTCTAAAGGGCTAGGTCAGACGAGTTGAGCAACCACCATCTCTTCTGATAAACCGAAGAACTACATGCATGTCTACTGCCACTTTTCTTGCACATTTCATGTGAATCTGATGATTTTTGTAGGAGACAGGGTTGTAGTTTCCATGCAAAAGGAATGTTTTTGCCATTATCATTTAATGCAGAGGCATAGCTAGGGTGGTAGGGGAGGGCAGACTAGTTCACAGGGAGTTGGGGAGCATGATCGGCAGATGCCGATTGTATGATGGTGCGGTAATGGCATTCAGAAATGAATGCCCATGCTCGGTTTGTGATCACAACTGAACTTAGTCTGCAGTATTTTAACTTTGGCAATCAGTTTTGTGCAGTTTCAGAGCAGATGTGGGTGTTGAGCATACCTATCAACTGTCCCTGGTTTTCGGGGACGTCCCCGCTTTTTGACTCTTATTTAGCTCTGTCCCTCTTACACTGATGCCTTTTGGACAAAAGGTGGTAAGTTATTTAATAAATAATGGCAGTAATTAAGAGTTAGACTTTTTTTACTTCAGGAAATTTATATCAATTCACATTATCTTATTTTGTTAATGCCTCAAGTTAATAGAACTAATATTTTAAGTGTCCCCTGATTGACCCTGACTTTTTCTGGCTTTGTCCTTGATTCTGTAGAGATTTATCCCTGATTGGTTGAGAGCTCTGGTAGAGTTTTCTTTGTTTGCTCAGTTAGCTAGATGACTTCAGCTATTTCTGCACAAATAATGGTAAGTAAATGCAATACATTGTTATTAACAAATAAACATATATATATGTTGTGGCAGGACATATTATGTGCAGTTTGTTTTTTTTGTAGAGTTTGATCCTTTACAGGCTGGATCAATTGTTTTTTGGTCTGTCTGGCTTTTGTTCTTGTAGAACCTGGGACTGTAATTTTGAAAGTATAAGGCTTGCTGTTTAAGATCATTGGATTTTGCATTTAGTGTTGATATGTGGGAGATGTGTCCCTAGATAGAGTTTTATTTTGAGTGAGTTACGCAGATGTGATTTATTTTTTTTTGTATATATTTTGTTGACCGGGTAAATGAAGTGAGCATTCCAGCATCCTTAGGCAGAACGTAGACCAGGGGAAAATCTGGACATTTTAGTGTAGTCAGCCAAGCAAGCGTGTCAGGGGAAATTGGAGAAAAAATGTACTATTAAGACCAAACTCATTCAGCGGTGGGGAAAATGTGCAAACTCTTCAGACTAGCAAAAATCAGGAATGAATCCCAAACCCTGGTACTCTGAAGCAGAGACATTGCCACCATTCATTTATTCCCCGATACCTGCTTTAACCTAGTCATTGTCAAAGGGGAGTCAGAGCCTACCTAGCAAGCAGTTGGTTAAAGTCGGAGAACCAATTCTAGACAGGATGCTAGTCCATCCCAGGATATATACATGCTTAAAATGCTGACCTACGAGTAATTTTAAAGCTAGTATTTTCACCTACAAGATTGTCTTTGGGATGTTGGAGGAACCCAGAGCATCTAGCAAAAATGCAGCGGGACCCAGCAAGAGAATATGCAGATTCCAGACAGAGGCACCACTTACTGTGAATCTAACATATGGGAATCATTAGCTGTGTGGCAACAATATTAACCTCTGCATAACTGTGTTCTGTTAGTTGATATGTTGCCTTTGTTTTTTGTTGGCCATGGAATGCCTGGTTAGAATGGTCTCCGAAATAGCTTTCTATATTGTACTTTTCCTGCTACATCTGTTAGTAGTGCCATAATTCCATACTTGGGGAGTTTGCATGAAAAAAAAGTGGTCACTATTTGTCTTGGGCTTTATGCATAACCGCTGATGTGCTTCTCATGTTGAGATGCAGTGTGGTCCATGGTTGTATGTAACTGCATACAAGCACTAAAATGCATTTAAATAAACAAATATTCACATTCTTTAAGAAAAATGCTTTTTACTAAACTTAGGAGTACTGTGATTTACAACTGACTGAACAATGAGCAGATTTTTGAATAAAACAAGGGCAGCCTGTCATCAGCGTTGGAATAGAGAGAGTACACATTCAAACCACTGGAGCAGACATACTGGATGTGGTACTTGCAAACATGGGTGTGTGTTACACCCCCCCCCCCCCCATCATGTCCTTGGTAATGCGGTTGTATCACAAAGTCTTACATTTTGACAAACTGTCACTTTAACTAGAATGCAATTTGTCGTTTCTGCTCCTCTGGAGGGTGCACTGTCTGTTCCAGGGTGTTTGTTTTAGTAAAGTTCAGGGAGGGTAGTGTCCACAATGACAAATACGTTTGTTATCTGCACAAATCCAGTACTGATGTGACAGGCTGCCCTTGTTTTATTCCATTCTTTGTCTTTCTTGATTTCCACATTTCTCTGCTTTATACAAATTCTCTGTTGCTCAAGTTTTTTGTGGTAAAAGGTTTTTTTTCCTATGGAGATGTCAAACAATTGCTTAGCAGTGATCTTTCTAAACTCCTGCATATTATCCAAATGCTCCATTTTCTCTTTAGCACAAAGCACCTCTTCTTCTTCTGTGAAATTCATCTAGTTTTGCAATACTAGCCTTTTGTCAACCCTCTGAGTAGATCTCGTTACTTCTTAACCATCTCTCTCTTTCTTTTATAAAAAAAAAACAATTTCATTTTATCCATTATGTATAACTTCAGAAGAAATTATCTGCCCCAATATCTCTGAAATAATTTCCACTACCCATTTCTTAAATTTCTCTCAACAGATAGGTGGTAAAATGTCAGTGTCTTGTTTTTACTTCAGTGCCTTACATTTTTGTCTTGGTTGTTACTGGTGCATGATCTGAAATAGGTACTGGATGTTAGCTTTATCGATTAAATGCACATGACTTTGAAATATAATGTCTGTCTCCTCAAACACAATTATTGTATCTTGGCATAATATGTAAATTCCCCGAGTTCCTACAACTGAATTTGTCTTCCTTACCAAATATTTTCATACACTTCTGAAATTTATCCTCTTTTATTATGTTTTCTCTTATAGTTCCCCAGATACATCCTCACTCTTGCAAATCAGGTTAGTCCCCACCTGTAAGTAATATTCTCTGCTGAAAACTGATTTCTCCCAAAATTTTCTCAAGCTCATATTAGTAATTTTAGGTGTAATATAAATTCATGCCGGTGTAGTAGTCCTCCCTTGGCAGTAGCTCCTTAATACAACAAATCTACCGTAATGTATCTTTTCTCTGTTGTCACTATTGGAGCTCCTCTAGCAATTAGTATAACTACTCCACTTTTCCTTTGTCCTGATATTCTGCGGAGTATCCACTCTGAAATCCTTTTTATCAAATTCACGTGTTAATTTCTTTCCAAATATCTCTCGTAGCATTGCTATTTGCAGTCTACATTTCATAGTATAACTTGATATTCGTTTTGTTTTATACCTGTGAAGCCATTCTCATTACAAAGTAATCTGGATAGTGTAATCATCATGATGAGAAGTTTGTTGTTGACAGCTTTTATTGAACCTTATGTCCGTTTTTCAAAACTTTAATGGCAACCATCAAACAAGCCCCCCCCACGAACACCTCCATAACCTATGCCAAATAATAGGTTCATAGGTAGGTACTAGGCTATCTGCCCAAAGGCATTTATAAGCTTAGCCAGAATGTGTTTACTTTCGCCTCCCCCTTAGATTAGTTCTCTGTGTCTCTGTCCAGCAGAGCCACTGAAGTGATCCCATCCACTCGTCAGGGTTTCTCTTGGAGTGTTGGTGAGGAGCTCTGCCTAATGTAGATTGGAATCTTGTTCCAAGGCATGGGAAGTATCTAGGGCAGGAATCTATCCGTCCAGCACATCCTATTTGTTGTGGTGAGGTTTAGATCCCTAGAGTGTGTGGCTCTAGGGGATAAGCTTTTCTTTAGGTGGAGCATGTCCATCAGTTCTGGGTTGGACATGGCATTGTATGTCAGGCAGAGATCACCTCTGAGTAGGCGGTATGCACAGAGTACAGCTGGAGTTTCTACAGTCAAGCTGCATAGGGTATCTGTTTTGAGGCCAGTGATCCTCTTGGTGAGGTACTTCTGTAGTCTTTCCAGCTGTTGCAGGTGTCTTGTAAGATGCATCCCAAATGGGGTGTTGTACTCTTACTCTATGATGGGTCTGATGAGCGATGAGTAGAGGGGCACAATGGCCTCTCTTGATCTGGATGAGAACCCTTTTGTGATGAGGTGGGCCATGTAGAAGGATTTTCTAACCACTTTGGCAATGTGATTATCAAAGGAGAGATTACTATCTACTTGGGTCCCCAGATCCCTTATTAAATCTTCCATATTTAGGGGACTGCCAACTATGTGGTAGTTTGTGGGTACTTTGTTGTTTCCAAAGGGGATGATTATGCACTTTTTGGCATTTAGCTTGAGGCCATGATTTTGACACTAGGTATCCGTCTCAGTGAGACCCTTTTGGAGGATGTCTGTCAGCCGGAGAGTCCATTATAGCCCCTAGTTTGCAGTAGTCTGTGAACTTGGTCAGCCATACTCCTCCTGTGCTTGCCTGTACCTCTGAGAAGTATATTCCGAACAGGAGGGGTCCTAGGACTGAGCCCTGGGGAACGCCACTTGTAACTGGTTTAGAGTCAGACCTAGCTCCCGCAACTCTTAACATGTGGGTTCTGTCCGTGAGCCAGTTGGCAACCCATCTTGTGACGTAGGGTTTTATGTTCAGGCTGGTGAGCTTGTCTATAATACCAGAATGGGGAATGGTGTCGGAGGACTTTGCGAGGTCTAGCTAGGATGTGTGTACCACCTTTCCCTCGTCTGTAGCCTTGGTAACTGTCTCAAAGAAGTCCACCAGGTTTAGGAGGCATGATCTGCCCTTAAAGCCGAACTGGGTAGGGTCCAGTGTTTGGAGGTTCCCAATGTCTCTGTTAATGAGTTCCATGATTATGCGTTCCATAGCCTTGCGGATTAAGCTAGTCAGGCTTATAGGGTGATGGTTCCCAGGGTCTGTTGTGGCTCCACCTTTGTGGAGCAGAAGAACCGTTGCTGTGCGCCACTCTGTGGGTACGTAACCTGTGGAGAGGTTGAGTTTGAACAGTGTGTTTAGGTGAGGGTACGTAACCTGTGGAGAGGTTGAGTTTGAACAGTGTGTTTAGGTGAGGGGTTAGTTCATCTTTGAGCTCGTGTAGGACGCAGCCTGGGACACCATCTGGTCTCATTGATGCTGTTTTTGTCTTTGGAGAGGGCTGTTTTAACCTGAGTGTCGGTGATTTAAGGGGGCTGTACATTCTTCTGGTATGGCTATGGGCCTGTTTGGGGAAGAGAGGGGGGGGTGACGTTTGCACTGAACCTGTCTGTCAGGATGTTGGCAATATCAGTCTGTTCAGTGTATTTTGTACCATTCTGCGCCAACTCCGAGCATATCTGAGCATTGCTACTTAGATTCTTGACACAGTTAAAGAATGCCTTGTGGTTATCTTTGGAGTCCTTGTCAGTTTTTCCTTTCAAAACTCGCCTTGGATGATTTCATGAGGGATCGTAGTTTCTTGATGATGCTGATCAGGGATATCTTCCCTTCTAGGGATTTTACTCTCTTCTGTACTGGTTTCCTCCTTCTATTGTATAGTTTTATGGCAGGAGTCCACCAGACTGGTTTCCTTTTTTTGGAGTGAGTCTTGGTTTTGCTTGGGATAGCACGATCCATGCATTCTTGTTGGTGCCCGTAGAATGCATTAGTAAAGGATTTTGCAGCTTGGACAATGTTATCCTTTAGCATGGGGTCTTTGAAACTTTCCACCTCTGTCTTAAGTAATGTGAAGTTTTGCTTTGGAAAAGTTTTTTTCAGGGTGGTTTCCTTGTCTGGGGGGGTGGGGGCGGAATGTGGATATCCAAAGTGATTTGTTTGTGGTCAGATCTAACCAGCGAGGGGTTGACCTCTGGTGTGGAGCACCAGTCGCCCATGTTGGTGACCTCTGGTGGGAGTGTTGACCAGTTGATCCAGGGCGTTTGAGTTTATAAATTCTAGGAAATGTTGGGCAAGGGAGTTAATATGCTAGTAGTTTTCCCAGTTAATGTTTGGGTAATTGAAATCCCCCAATATTAGGGTGTTTGATAGGACCTTTATATTTCCCAGTGTTTCCAGAAATGCGGAATGGGGGTCCTGGGACATGGTGGGTGATCTGTAGCAAGCTACAATTTGAATTGCAGTTTTGGCCGTTAAGTTGCACGTGGATGATCTCTGAAGCATCATGCTGCGCCACTAACCTGGAGGTGTGGGTATCCTTGAATATGGATATGCCCCCTCCTTTTGTATTTCTGTCTGGGCTCTGTGGCCGAAATGTATGGTACAAGTTGTAGCCCGGTAGTGCTGGGGTGCTCTCTGGAGCCTTAAACCAGGTTTCTGTTACTGCACATGCATTTATTTTCTCCATACTGTTGAGTGCCTCAAGTGCGTGCATTTTGAGGTTTAGACTTCTGGCATTGAGTAGTATTACCCTCAGTTTTTTGTTACTTGTACTATTTATGGAGGTGGGTTTGTTTTTTGAGCCTTACCTAAAAAGGCACTATGGGGGTGGCAAGAGCCTTAGCCAGTATTCGAAAGCCTAAGGGTGACTGGTGCAAGCAGTCTCTAGCAAAGCAGCATGGCTTGTCGAGCATGTCATCCCAGGCGGACAGACACTGGATCCCCTTTGTATGACACCAGAAACTTAGCCAGTTGTTGAAATTGATAATTTTTTCTTTATACCATGGTATCATTCTTGGTGAGGGCATGATGCTACTCGGGCTCAGGGTCATACTGGCCTGGGCTACAAGATCAGAGAGCTCTTCCATGTCTCTCTTCATGTAGTCCAGGGAGGTACGGCTCACGTCATTCACACCAACATGGACAATGACAATCTTGTATTTGTACTTGTTCTGGAATGACCTGAGTGCTTGTGTTATGTGGCGGATCCTGGCACCCGACAGCTAACCATAACCTTCTGTTTGTTCAGCCTAGTGGGTGGGATGTCAAGTGTGCCTGACTATAGAGTCAACTATTACTAGTATTTTTGGGTATGTTATTTTGCCTTAAGGGCTGTGATTGCGTGGCACGCTGGCTTTGTGAAGTATGTTTCATGATTTGTGTTGGGGTGGGGGGGGTGCTTGGATGTCTGCTTTGGAGGTCTGAAAATTTTAGCTCTCCCTTAATAGGAACAGTTATCCCAAATCAACAACTGCACTCAAGGCTTTGACTGACCTGAAATTAAGGTTATCCATGCTAAAATGCTTGTTGCAGCCTGTGTTACTGCTTAAAGTAATTGCTGACTGTTCTTGACTTATCTTTGTTCCCCTCCAGGATGTGAAAAACAGCTTATATGCTTTCAGAAGATATTAACTTTTAGCCTTGACAAAAATGCACTGGCTGTCTTTAAGACAAATTTTATACACTACTATATGTATTGCGATGTTTGGGTACCAGGAAAACTGCTATCTGTTATTCACTTCTAGTAATTTCAAACTGCATTTTTTTTTTTTTTTTTTTAACAAAGTTGCTAGCCCTTGTACCTTTTAAATTTTAGATTATCAGCAGACAGTGCCCAGAGCTCTTGATTTATTGGCTGGACCTGTAGTCTGCTTGTCTCATTGGAAACAAAGTAACAGGAATTACCGCTGCCCTCAGCTGCGTTCTGAACATTTGTTTGCTAAAGGAAAATTTTTCTTTACGTTTACAATGTTCTCATATTTTTATATTGTGTGCACTTGCACAAACTACTAAGCCAAGGGCATTAATTCACACCTACACCTACACATGATAGAGAGAACATCTCTACTCTACATATATTATAATCCGTGCACTTTATATCACAACAACCCAAGATTATAGCATATTAACTTGCGCATGCTTTCAGGCATGTCTTCTCGTTTTACATTTTCAGTTTTAAGAAATGTAGACATTACAAAGAAAGGTACTTATTTACTTCTATATCCTACATGACCGTTACTGAACATACTTTACAATGTGTATTTGTATAAAACATTTCATGATATAAATACTGTTTAAAAGAAAAACATGTTTTACCGATAGTTGCTTTCCTTCTCCCTTTTTAGTGTCCTTCCAAAAAATTACATTTATTGGTGTGTGTGTATGCTATTCAGTGCCCCCCCCCCCACCTGCCGAAGTTTAACAAAGTCGTCAAAAGTGTATTCTTTCTCTGTCACTTTTTTTCTTGTAAAGCCATATTTCACAAATGCGATTGCTTTATATTCCCAAATGTATTCACTCATTTTAGTGTTGCTTATCTTCCTGTTCATCTCAATCTGTCAACCCTAGGGACTTCCGATTCTTTTTTTTTTTTTTTTTTTTTTTTCTGTCTCAGTATTTTCCTTTGGAATATTGGAAAAGGTTTAACTGGCGAAACTGAGAGCTTTATTATGAGAAGCAGAGTCCATTTCTATTTGATGGCTCACTTTTTTTTTATTAGACAAATTTTTGCACTTCCTCCTTGGCCTGCTCTGAATCAAAAAATGACTAGTCAGGAAAAAAAAATATTCTGCAGTCCGCTGGATACAGCAGCTTGAATCTCACACTTGCTTTTCAACATTCCCTAATTACTGGGATACATTTGCTTTTCCTTTGCCTGGTGTACAATGTATAATTTTTGACAAGCACTCTGCTGTCTCCATTTTATTAACATTTTGCCCTTTTACCATTTTTGTCAGGACCAGCTCAGTTGGTATGATTGCATATTTACTAATACAAGTCTTGGTTGCTTTCTCATGGCCAGGTCTGGAGCATACATATACAGTATGCCCTTTCATTTGACAAATCCTGCTATGGAATGCCAGTCTTTGCTTTTCTGTGCTCTCATAAAATGAATAATATGTTCCTTCTGGCTTCACTGGTACAGCAGAAAATCTCAGGTTTTCTCTGTGTGATCTGCCCTCCATTTTTGAAATGTCTGCTCCTAAGCAGTGTCCTACTTGGCTAACCTTTTTTCTTCATTTCAACCTCTGATTTTTAGCAGTTTTATCAGTTCACAGTTCATCTGAATAGCTTCCATTTTTTTCTAGCCATTTGATATGCTGCTTCAATGTTTCACTTATTTTAATCAGTTCTGATGAAATTTGACCTTTTTTTCCCATTAAATCACTGGAAGCCATCTCTTGCACCAATGCTGGACCTTGAACTTTTTGCTGAACAGCTGCAGGATCCTTCCCAGTCGGTGTTTTCTCTCCACCTTTTCTAGCTAATTTTCTTTCAGGCTATGTTTCTTGTTTGCTGGCATCCAGACACTGCACTTCTATATTACAACATCGAAGCTTTAGTTAATTGAATAACTAAAGCTCGATCTTGTAATATCGACAGCTAAAATTGTCGAATGGCTGATTCAACCAAGGGAAACACTTCCTTTGGTCGAATCAAAAAAAAAAAAAAAAAAAAAACTTTACATCCAAAATCAAGTCGGGGGGGTGGGGGAGGGGACTGTGCCCTCCCCCCCACCTACCTAAATGTACCAACTCTGAGATTTCTCCAAATTGGAGAAACGGGCATAGTTCACAGAACGGCCAAATGAAGTGTTTCCTGGGTTAAATCGGCCATTTGACAATTTACAGTGTTGATATTACAAGTTTGAGCTTTACTTGTTCGATTTAAGCTTCGATCTTGTAATATAGAACCCACTTACTTGCCAGTAACTGAATTTTACTAAAACTGGCAGTATTGCTAATTTATCTTTCAAGTTCTTTTTTTACAATAGCAAAGCTGAATTTAAGCTGTTAATCGGTGTGTAGCCATATTAGAAGGCTCCTTTAAATCTCCAAAAAAAAATTTTGTGCCATTTTGTATGTTAAAAATTTCTGTCTGGAATTTTTCATAAGTTTTTACCTTACCCCCTTATGCACCTAAAAATCTAGAAATATGCCTTGGATATTATGGCTTATGACTCCACAATTGCCTTGGGCTGGCTATTTGAGCACTTGCCACCATTTGCCTCCAAGTCCGCTGGTTTGGTCAGTACCACAATTTCGCATGATATGAAGGTTGGACACACCCTGTAGGGCTTTACCATTGCCTGGTTCAGGTACGGGAGAACCAAAACTGTTTTTTAAGTGAAGGCGAAAGTAAGGGGTTCAGAATCTGTTGACTGTCTTGATCCTCTCTCTCTCTGGATGTTTCCACTAGAGTAGTGCATGCAAAAGACAGAACACCCACCATACCATATTGCAAGGCAACAGTCTGTTCCACCTGAGCTGGCGACTGTGTCTTAGAGCCATTGTTCAGGCAGTTGATTTTAATGGGGTGCATACCTGGGTTATGAGTATTGCCAGCATTCTCATCCCCATTTAACCATGCAAAGATCCTGATTTTGAAGGGGATACAGAGTCTGAGGCTTCTGAAGTGTCACTTTCCTCCTGAGTACAAACAGCTTCAGTAACCGAACCAGATGTTTTCATTTTCCCAAATCTTGGATAGATTTGGAGATGTATTCAATTGGGAGCAATCAGCTTCCCCAGAATCAACAAGGTAGAAGATCTTTTTGGAGGATGATCCCCCCCCCCCCCATATATGTGGCAACCTTGCCTCTGTTGATGCCAGCACTGGAAGATGTTTTCCTGGAAGCTTGCAGCTCCCCTCTGCTGAAATGAGTCTCTGCCTAAAGAAAATTGTGGTGTTTGACCATGTATCGTCTTCAAGCTCCTTTTGACTGTTTATCTGCTTCTGTGTCCCAGTAAATTCTTCCAGTAAAGACTGTCTGGCTCAAACCTAGTCCCTTCAGATAAACAAGGCAAGTGGCTAGAATCTCAGAAAAGAAGCTGACAGTCCAGCAGAGAACCAAGTGTTTACTAGTGTTTTATGTTGAACTTTGTGTTTGAAGTGTATGCATAGTTGAGATGAGTTTGTTGCATCTTTGCCTGCTGAGCAAAATGCCTGTCAGATGTATTTTTTCAATGTTCATGCCTAAACATGCTTTAGAGAGCCTCCTGGAGAGGAGGGCTGATACTATTTCTAGAAAAGCAGTAACATCTGTGGTAAGGAGGTACGCTTGGCTGCACAGCCAAAACATTTGAGTTAAATTAGATTATGAATGCTTTCATTGATTCTAACTATATATTTGGTACAGTGGCTAATCACCTCTTTAAACACTGGTATGACAAGAGGTAAACAAGGTGTCAAATTTTCCGTATTTCCAAGTTTTCATCCAGTAAGCAGGTTACATTTTGGAGGCTTAGAAGTCCCATTCAAAAGAAAAAACAAGGCACCAAAAGGAAATGGCGGGACAAGAATCCACCAAATCTAACTAGGATTTTCTTTCCCAAAAACATTACCTCCCCTTCTAATCTACGACTATGCAAAGTGTGGCACGTCTCAAGTACCCTCTCCAGGTGCCCCGTCTCGAGTGTTAGCGCTAAAGAAGGCTGCCTGGGCCGTCAGTGGGTGTTGAACATCGTTGGCGGAGGTTACAGTGACCATGGAATGAACATCTGCCTCCATTCAAGGGGGGTTCCCCCTAAACCCACCAAGCCAGAGTTGTCCCCTCCTGTATTTTGTCTGACAAATGCTGAACTCCAGGGTCATAGAACTGGTTCCTCCTTTGAAGAATATGAAATATTTCTACTCCAGAGCTTTTCTGGTTCCTAAAAAAGGGCTGCTGTGGAGACCAGTGTTAGACCTATCCTTTCTGATACTTTTGTCAGGGGTTCCCACTTTCGGGATGTCTACCCCACAGACGATACTTCCTTTTCTGCCCGATCACTTCTTCATGATGATCCTAGACTTGAAGGATTAGTATTTTCATATCCCCATTGCTAGTCTCTTCAGGAAGTATGAGATTTATGTCTGTTTTGCAATATCAGTTCTCTGTATTGCCTTTTCAGCTATCCACTGCACATAAAGTGCTTACCAAATGTCTTGCTCCATTAGTGGCTTACCATCTGACTTTTTCTGACATTCATATCTTTCCTTACTTGGACAATTTGCTGATCTGTACAGATTCTGTATCCAGGTGTTTGGAATGGCTAAAGAAGGCCTGTACCTAACTGTTAAGCTAGGGTTCAAGTTAAACCTTTGGAAGTTTTGCTCAATACCCTCACAGACTGGTTTTCCTGGGATGCTTAATCAACACCAGCAAAAGAATGGCCTTTCTTCCCGAAGATAAGGTCCTGCCTTACCAAATGGCATTTCAGGAATTCTCTTGGAGGAATGTCTCCTTGGCAAGAGAATTCCTAAAAATTTTAGGACTGATGGCGTCAATGAGTCTCATCACTGACCTGTCTCCATATGAGGAAAATGTCCAATACTGTTTGGACCCAGCATGTACATTCCCTGGGCTCCCAGTTTCCATTGCTGCCCTTCATCCAAAGAGAATTAACTGTGGTGGAGAGCAAAGTTTAGTATAGATCCTGGACTGCTTCCCTCCTGTTTTGGCACATATCCATACAGATTCATCAGACTTCACCTGAGGAGTGGCATTAATGGGAGGTGTACAGGGAAGCACATCAGTATCAAGAAAATGTTGGCAGTGATGTATGCCTTGAAAGTCTTTAACCACCGATGCACTCCAGGGCCTTCCTTGTGGTTATAGATAACACAGTGATGTACCTCAACAAGTAAGGGGGTACAAGGTGATACCCTCTGTGCCAGTTGACAGTTATGGCCTGGGAATTGGCTTTACGGCATTCTCTCACTCTTCAGACATCCTACATCAATTAACAGCAAAACATTGTGGCAGGCAGACTCCCACAAATGGCATGTCAAGATAGTTATGTTCCAGGATCTACTCCAGATGTGGGGAACACCACAAGTAGATGTGTGCCTCTTTTTGAAATGGGCAGCTAGAGGAATTCTGTTCGACTTCCTTCTTGCCATGCTTAAGAGGACTGATGTCTTCTCATTCCCTTGGACAGGAGTGTTCTTGTATGCACTTCTGCCCTTTCCATTGATTTTGCATGGTACATCTGAAGTTTTGGAAAGAAATGCCAGAGAACTGTGGTGACCCTGTATTGGCCAAAGCAATATTGGTTCTACTTTCTAATGGTATTGGCCAAGGGCAATTGGCACAGACTTGCTCTCTGGATTTGCTCACACAGATGTTCATTGTGTTTCACTGTTGCAGTCATTACTCTTGGGTTATCCTGCTGGCAGGCCACCCGCAGTCGGCCTGAATTCCAAAATCTTGGTCCGGCGTCTGTTGCGGTCTCCTCTTCCCCGTCAGTGCGCCAGGGTTATAAAAGATGCAGCCGACGCCATTTTCTTCAGTCTTTCTTGCTGCGTGGTGCCCGAAGCAAAAGCAGTTCACAAGTGCCAGTCAGCCAACTCCTGAGATTTTCAAAATCTAATTTCAGATCCGAAGTCTTCATTAAAGCCAAGTACCCCGTTGGGGAAACTTTTTTTTTTTTTCTTGCTCCAGACCGATGTCAGAAAAAGTTAACAATTGTATTTCTTGTGGGAAGCAAATGCCTCAAGGATTTTCATTCTTACTGTATTCCTTGCCTAGGCCCTGATCACTATGTTGCTAGCTGTAGGTTTTGTGCTAGATTTAACCAACGCACTATTAAGCGTCAGTACGATTTTGCCTTTCATTACTTTGGCCGAAGGTTTAATTATATAATGCCGTCTGAACAGCCAACCGGAGTTTATAAAAAGCACAAGGAAAAGGACGGGCATCAGAGGTCCAAAACCGACAAGGCCCCCTGCTAGACCAGTCACCGGTTCGCCGGTTCTCAGCGAGGTGCTTTCGCAGCCCCTGACTCCCGCTATCTCAGCCACAGGCCGGTTCAGACTCTCACATGGAGCAGACTAGGCCTCTGGATACTCAAGGTATTGGACTCTCGGAAACTATTCCCTCAGATGGGTCCGGAGCCACTGAGCAGGCATCTGCTTCTGAGGGTGTTTTCAGACCTACAAAATTATATGTCAAGCCAACCTCAGCTTCAAAGACAGACTAAAACGGCTCTAAAGACAAAGAAACAAGTACAGCCAGACAGATACTACAGGGTTCCAGACTCTCATAAATTTTTATATAAAAACCCTGCTGCTGACCCAGAGGGGTCAAGGCTTCCACTGCACAAAACCCTGTCCCCTTTGATAGGGATTCTAGGGCACTGGACAGATGGGGGGGGGGTTACACTTCTGCTACCTTGGCTGTAAGGGCTTTAAATTGTCAGTTTCATATGCTTAAATATCAGCAATACTTAATGTCACTGCTGAAACAGAAAATGTTGACAAATTCTGAATGTTCTGATAAAGAAATGCAGGATTTATTACATGCAGCTGAACAAGTGGGAAAGCCTACTTTGCAGTGTGGTTTTGATTCACTGGAGGCCTCTTGCAGGGCTGCTGTTACGGGTTCTGTCATTAGAAGGCATGCTTGGTTAAAGGAACAGAATCTGCCTGATCATGTTAAAGCAAAATTATTGGATGTTCCATTACAGCATGATACTTTGTTTGGTGTTAAGGCAGAAGAGGTGTTGAAGAAAATGGAGGATAAAGCGAAATCCATGCAGACAGTTAAGGATTTCCTACAGGTACAGCCACCCAGATTTAGCAGGAACTGGCCTACAAAGAATTGGTCCTTTCCAGTGTCAGACAGGCCACAAAGAGGCAGATAAGACGCCCGAGGCAGATCCCAGCCCCAAGGCTCATACAGGCCTAAACAATGGGGTGCTTCTACCTCCAAAAGCGGAGAAGACAAATTACAACCATACAGGAAACAGTCCCAATGACTTTCCTCTGCCAGAACCAAGCACCTATCTTTTGGCAGCTCCCTTAGGGGGGAAAACTAGCACTTTTTTCACCAAATTGGCACATGAATTACCCAGGACAAATGGGTCTTGAACATATTGTCTCAGGGCTACAAGTTCCACTTTCACACCCTGCCCAGGGCAAAAGGTATGCCAGACCTGCCACACAATCAATGGGCAGAGGCCCAAAAGCAAGTTTCATCCCTCATGGACATGAGGGCCGTTCAACAAGTGCCACAACAAGAGCAGGGACAAGGATTTTACTCGAGACTTTTCTTGGTGCTCAAAAGGGACAAAGCCTGGAGACCAGTACTGGACCTTTCTATTCTAAACAGATTTCTGGACCTTCCAAAATTCAAAATGTTGACTCTGCAGCAGCTACTGCCCATGCTGGGCAAGAAGGCTTGGCTCGTAACTTTGGACCTAAAAGAGGCATACCTGCATGTCCCAATCAGACAATCTTGCAGAAGATACCTCGGATTTATAGCTGGCTCAATGCACTACCAATTTTCTGCACTGCCCTTTGGCTTATCTACTGCGCCCAGGGTCTTCACAAAATGCCTGGCACCACTAATTGCATTTTGCAGACAAAGAGAAATTCAAATATATCCTTACTTGGACGACTGCCTTATTCAAGCCGAGAACAGACACATTCTATTAAAGCATCTGGCGTTTGTAAAAAGATTACTAATTTGCCTAGGGTACACAGTAAACGATAAAATCAAAACTAGTACCCTCTCAAGAGATATTCCTGGGTGCAAGCTTAAATACAACTTTCCAGATGGCTTATCTCATGCCAGACAAAGGCAACTGACTTCTTACTTCAAAATGTTGGCAACAAAGACCCAGTTATCTGCAAGAAAAATTCTGCAGGCTTTGGGCTTCATGGCATCCTACATTCTGATAATTCCATATGCCAGACTGCATATGAGGAAACTACAACGGTATCTAAAAAGTGTTTGGACTCAACCTTGCCACAGCCTGGAAACATTAATTACCCTCATTCCCTGCCTGCAACAGGAGTTTCGATGGGCACAGGCCTGTCACCACAACAAGGGACAGCCATTCACTTTACCCACAGCCAGGCAGACACTAACAACGGATGCATCAGATTATGCCTGGGGGGCCCACATGGCAGGAAAATGTATTCAGGGCACATGGCCCGCAAGCCAGATGCATCTTCATATCAATCGAAAAGAGATGTTAGCTGTTCAGAATGCCCTGACAGCTTTCAAGGATCTACTTCATCCAGGACAACTACTGATAAAGATGGACAATACTACAGTCATGTGGTACATAAACAAGCAGGGAGGCACACATTCCTATCCCCTCTGCAGACAAGCCATGACTTTGTGGGACACAGCATTGACTTATCAAGTTCACCTGCAAGCACAATTCCTGCCAGGAAAAATAAATACTCTGGCGTATGAATTAAGCAGAAACTTCATGGATCCCCACGAGTGGAAACTGGATCCACAAGTCTTCAGCATGATAAGGAAATGGGGATGCTCAGATATAGATCTACTTGCCTCCCCTCACAACTGCCAGCTACAGAGATTTTGCACAAGTATTTATCACAAGCAAGCATGGAAAGTGGATGCCCTATCCTTCAGCTGGAAAAACCTAACAGTATATGCCTTTCCTCCACTTCCTCTCCTCCCCAAGGTATTCCTAAAGGTCAGACAAGAGAAGCCAAAAATGATACTGATTGCCCCAGACTGGCCACGCCAGCACTGGTACCCAACCCTAAAGAACTTATCTCAAGTTCCAGCCTGGACATTGCCTCAAACTTCACTTACTGACCCAACAAAACAATCGGATCCTGCACAGCAAACTCGGGACCTTAAATCTGGCAGCATGGCTGATAATGTAGCCATTCAGAACACTCCTCTTTCCAAAGCTGTAATGGATGTTATCTTAGAGGCCAGGAGGCCCAGTACCAGAAAAATCTTATGCATAAAAATGGAAGAGATTCTGTGCTTGGAACAAGGAATTGACACGTTTTTACAAAATATTCCTCAGATTTTACAATACTTAACTGAGATTCTGGACAAAGGCCTATCCTTTTCATCAGTTGAGATTCATGCCTCTGCCATTTCAGCCCATTACAATACGGAACCACCTATCTTTTCTCATGCTTTTAATAAGGCAGTACCTCAGAGGGGCCAGAAACAAGACCTCCAAGGAGAGCACCAGTACCTGCATGGGACCTCAATTATGTCTTGGAAAAACTCACACTGCCTCCTTTTTGAGCCAGCCTCAACAGCTGATATAAAATTCTTATCCTGGAAAACAGCTCTGCTCCTAGCAATAACCTCTGCAAGACGTCTGAGTTACAGGCACTCATGGCTGTAGAACCTATTATCATTTTCCATCCAGACAGGGTTTCTCTGAGGACGAACCCTACATTTTATGCTTAAGGTGGTGTTCAGTGTGGCCCTTAACCAAACCATTCACTTGCCTACCTTTTATCCAAACCCACAGAACAATGGTGAGAGACTTCTGTGTTCTTTGGTCATACACAGACAGCTACGCTTTTACTTGGACAGAACTAAAGCTTTCAGAAAGACTGAGCAACTTTTAGTGGCATGTGCTGCAGGATCACAAGGAAAGGCTATCTCAAACAGACACTTTCAAAATGGATAGCCCATTGCATTTATTTCTGCTACTCACAGCATGGCAAATCGGTGCCTAAGGGCATTGGGCCACATTCTACCAGAGCAGCAGCCACTTCAGCAGCCTTCCTCAGAGGAGTACCAACCAAAGACATCTTGGAGGCTGCAACTTGGAGTTCAGTGCACACTTTTACAAAGCACTACCACTTGCCTCTCTACTCTAAATCCAAAGCAGGCTTTGCCACTGCAGTTCTGCAAGGCCTCGTAGCCTCTCCTAATCCTATTTAGCCCAGCCACCCATCCTCCGCTTTGGGATTCAACCCAAGAGTAATGACTGCAACAGTGAAACACAAACTTAGTATAGTTGTGTACCTACCATAAATGTAGATGTTCGAGTGTATTCACTGTTGCAGTCCAGGTTACCCTCCCTACATCCCCCTTTCTTTTGCTGGGTCTTATCGGTACTTCTCTGTTCTATACAACCTATGTGGTATTTGCTTGTAGATGAAGGAAATGTTACTTTAGTGCATGTATGTTTATTGGCATAATATATTTAGCCTACCCTTTTGGGGGAACCTGACATCTGGGGCAAGAAAAACTGAAGAAAATGGTGTCTGCTGCATCTTTTATACCTCTGGCGCACTGATGTCAGGGAAGAGGCGATAGCAACCGACGCCGGACAAAGACTTTGGAATTCAGGCCGACTGCGGGTAGCCTGTCAGCAGGATAACCCAGGAGTAATGACTGCAACAGTGAATACACTCTCTAACATCTACATTTATGGTAGGTACACAACTGTACTTTTCAGAGACGGTTGGTGCATCCCATTTTCAAGCAACTACAACTGACAGCCTGGATGATTCAACCTTGACTCTGTTTAGATAGTTGTTTCGTGGGGATTAGGTTCATAGGTGTTTACTAGGCTAACGACCACAAGGGCCTTTTTAAACCTAGTCCTGCATCCCAAATCTCTGAAGTTCTCGTACCCTTGATAATTGTAAGCATGGCCCTTGGAGATGAACCATTTAATGGTTACCTGTTTACATTATAGAGACAGGTGCCAAACCAGGGATTAATTTCCTGTTTCCCATTTAGTTATCCAAGTTGCACTTGAATTGGGTTAGGGAGGAGCTCTGCTTCACTGTTCCAGAAACTGAGTTGTCTCTGTGATACATACCTGTCCTTCCAGCAGGTCCTATTTATATCACAGGCAAGGTTTTAAGTCTTTAGAACGGGTAATTCTGGTACTGTTTGTTTTGTGGATATGGAGGAGATCCATCAGAGTGGGGTCTGACAATGCCCTGTATGCCAGACCTAGATCTCCCCTCAAAAGCCTGTAGGATACAGAATACAGGGATAGGACCTTGAGGTGGTCTGCATAGGACATATTACTTGAGCCCTGCATCCTTTTAGTAAGGAACCTCTGTGGACGTTCCAGTTGTTGGATATGCCTGGTTAGGTACATACATATTGTGGAGCTTTTCTCCCCAGGCCTCCACTGAAAACGGGCTGCTCTTGGCCTAGTGGACTTCCCTGGTGATCAAATACTAAGGGGGCATTGTACTCTGTGATGACTTCCCAAAGGATACTATTATGCATTTCTTGGCATTTAGTTTTAATCCATGGCTGTGGCACCAGTTGTTCGTCTGTGTCAGCCTCCCCTGGAGAACATTTGTCATTGTGAGATTCAATGACTGCTCCTAATTTTGCAATCATCTGTTAAAGGAGGTCAGAAAAACTGCTACTAGAAAATCTTATGTTTATCCCTTGAGGTTAACATCCTTCTGGTCTTGAAATATTTGTGCAGGCTACTTCACAATGGCTTATTGTATGCATTTGTTAAAATACATTTAGTGGGCATCTCTGCTTGTCTGCCAGTGGATCCAGTTTCTTTTTTGCTTTTCGTAAAATGGTTCTTGAAAGGACTGTTGCATGTGAGACCCAGGTCACAAGCAAATTCCTCCTTCGTGGTTTCTCAACAGTGTTCTTGAAAAATTTACTCTTCCACCATTTGAACCAGCAGCTCAGGTTGATCTGAAGTTGCTTTGCTTATTGCTCTGACATCTGCAAGGAGTGTCTGAGCTGCAGGCTGTCATGGTGAGACATCCTTCCTTGAATTCCCACAGGGATAGGGTTATGTTACTCACTAACCCCTCTTTCATGCTTAAAGTGCTCTCCGAATTTACTCTCAAGTAGTCTTGCTAACCTCCATGTGTTCTTTCCAGAACCAAAGGGTATTTTATACCTGTGGATGTGCATCTGCATTTCAGGTACTACGCTGACGGATCAAAACCCTTCAGGAAGGCTGAAATGCTTTTTTCTTTTCTACATATGGGCAAAATGACTCCACCAGTCTCTAAGCAAATGTTGTACCTACCATGGTAAGGTGAAGCCATAAAAGTAAAAATGCGTCCCAACAGGGCTGTTTCCTCTTCAGTGGTATATTGGAAAGGATTGAACTCTGGAAGTATTCTAGAGGCAGAAACTTGGTCTTCTGATCATACCTTTTTAAGAAGAACTGCAAGCTGAATGCCTTTTTTTAAATCCAGGGCAGGCTTCACTAGGACTGCTCTTCAGGGGGCGCTTGGACCCGTTATTCCTTCTTCCAGGTTGGGTAAGCTTTTAAACTCGTACCTATATGCCAGTAAGATGGTGTGTTTAATACAGTTGCGTAACTCTGTTACCTGTAGAACACACTGCATTACTGACACACACCATCCTCCTTTTTCTGGATGTGTACATAGTTTGGTGTTGGAGTTGCTGTTGAATTATGCTCAGCATCATGACTGTGTTTTTATGTTTGGTCTGGAATAGAAGTAGTTTGCAAAACTTTTATTTTAATCTTCTCTTCTTGCTGGACCCTAGAAAACCTTGGGTCCTGTCTGGGGATCTGAAAGGAAGTCTTTGTACAGCCAGGAGATTGGTCCATCACACCCACAAACAGGCAGTGGGAGGGACTCTGAACTTTGTTACTGTCAAGAGGAAGGGCACTACTACCCATGTGCCAGTAAGGCAGTGTGTTCTGTGAACATCTACTGTTACAGGTAAGGCTTTCTGTATGGTAATTAAATAGGTTATGTAAGATCTTCTAGTACTGCAAGTCATAAGTGCTGATGGCTGACCAGTATTCCATGTGTGCAGCAGCATTTAATTGATTAAGGTATGCTTATGGGTTATGTGGATATTCATGGCTGATTACTAGGCTGACTACCCCGGGGCATTTTAAAGTCTAGCCTGCTACCCAAAGGTGAGACTCAAACCCTGTACCTTGTGTCTGCATAGTATGTACCTTGACCATTATGCCAACCTCCAACACTGCTCAATTCATGGGGTATAGTGGGCTCAATTCCAAGAGTCGCTGTCAGTGTAAGTGACTTCATTGTAAGCCTGCCCCGATACCTAAAGATGACATCTCTGTGTAAGTGACAACTTTGGTGTAAGGGTGATCTATTAACAGGCTTACACTGGGGAGGCAGGAGAGCAAGATTCCAAAAGACTTGCTCTTGGATTAAGTGACTTACTCTGAGAGCAGGTCTTTTGGAATATCGCCAAGTGTCATGTGTAGTAGTAGTAGTAGGAGTAATAGCAGTATTTTGATCAGGATACCCTGCAGGTGTCCATGCGCAAACAGCATATGAAACTATTGCATTTCTAACACCCTTGTTATAATTGGTATTTGAAGCAGTGCTAGAAAAATGTCTAGTTTTTAACTGTGTATTGATTATGGTTGTGGTATTGATGTGCACCATTCTGTACTTGGTGTTGGTGTACCCAGGTGTGGTTACCACCAGTTCAGACATGAGCAAGTCCCTATCAGGTGTTTATATGAGATTTTGCTGCATACTTTTCTTTATTCTACCACTTAATTTATTTTTCAGAACATTTTAAAATGTAAAGCGCAGTTGATACCTTAGTCAAATACACACACATGAATGGGGTTTTGTTACGGCCCCACTCTTATTTACCCCACCTTTTGTAGTAGGAACACTTTTGTACAGAATGAGGAGCACAGTAGTACAGTGATTGGCATCTGTGGCTCATTTGGCTGAGGTACCTTCTGTTCAGTTTCTGCAAGCCCTTCCTGTGTCCACATGGATTTTCACTCTGTGCTGCTGTTTCTTTTCCTAATTCCAGTGACTTGCTATAGGTAACTTGAGTCTCCAAGTTGAATTTAGCATGGAGGGGTGTGTGTTTGCATGTATCCCGTGAGAGGCTGGTACCCCATCTAATATTAGTGTCTGACCCCCCCCAATAACTCTGAACTGGTCAGAATCACTAATAGAATGGTCAGGACTTTCGCATCTTGGTGACGGAATAGTTTAACTGTCTGAAATGCACGTGTATTTTTTTCCATGAAAATTTTAGGTCTACATTATGCAACTTTTTTGTCATTTTAGGACTTACAGCAGATGCAAGAATTGTTATAAACCGGGCTCGTGTGGAGTGCCAAAGCCATAGACTTACTGTGGAGGATCCTGTCACAGTGGAGTATATAACCCGCTATATTGCGAGTCTGAAACAAGTATGTTGTATACAAACTGTAACTGTCTTCATATTTTCCCAGCATCACTTACCAGATGTACATCTGTGCAGGGTGTCAGTCCTGTAGAGGAGGATGAAGTGTGCCTTACCATGTCATTTTTTAAAATGAGTTTGTAAAACAAAATGGGGGTAGAGGAAAGAGAATAGATAGCATGCATGTCCATATTGGTGATGCTGATGTAACATGTGCTGCAGCAGTTAACCACGTTGAGTATTTTATTGGGTGTTTTGAAATCAGTCCCACTTTAGTTAGATGCAAGGTAGCTACAGAAGGAATTGAAGAAAGTATGGGAATAATTAGTTCAATAGTGCTAGAGTTATTGTCAAAAGTAGGAGGGTGGTGGTGCAGCTGAAGTCTCACAGAAAGAGAGACATCTTGCACTATTCATTATTGGAGAATGAGCCAGTCATAGTTGTGTAGGAGGGAAGCATTGGTAGGTCAAATGCTGGACGTGGAATTTGCTGATGCTGCTAGTATATTGATTCTGGTTCAGGTGTCATCTTGAGAATGCCCCCCTCCACATCAAGTTTTTGGGAATGCTGTGCCTGAAGAGGTGATTCTTTTACAATATGCAGTGTGTGTAAGGTTCAGTGGATTAGAAAGGTGTGACTGTAAAGGCAGATTCCAGACTGTGTGTACTAATGGGATACTAGTCTGGTCCTCAAGATTATTAAGGGCAGCTCTGGATGCAGAGTTAGCTGTTGACATTTAGTAATGGAGAAGGGCCATGGATTATGTTTTGCAGGATATTTTCCTGTGAAGTAATAGTGCTTTAGTTCCAGTGTACAGTGGTGGACGGATGTAATACACTTGATATCACAGGCTGTCTCCTGTACACTATTGGCTAAAAAGGACATGGGATACCTATTGGAACTAGCAGGTCTTGTGGATAAGGCAAGAGAAGCCGGAGTTAGGATAGTGTCTAAGGAGGAGGGGCAGCTATATAAATGGGGTAGTTCAACCTATTAAGTCTGCACCATTTATTTTTTTCTGACAATGGGTTCATGTGTTGTGCATACTGGAGGTAATTTGAGTTGTACTGTATATCATCATCATCATCCTCCACCTCCTTTTTCCCATTTTTAACATGGGTTGGAGTGCCGCGTCAGCTGTCACCATCTCTGTTGATGCAGTGCTGCTCTTACCTTCTTCAAAAGTCATGCCCAGCAGTTTCAGGTTTTATCTCATACAATCCATTTATTTACTGGTTGCCCTCATTTCCTCTTGTCTTGCTGTGTATTCCAAATCATCTTCACCTTTGTCTGTCTTCTGCTTTCCTGCATATGTGCGTGAAACACCATAATCTGAAATCTTTAACCTGCTCTACAGTTTGAGCTGTTTGGGGTTCTGCACTGATCTCCTCATTTAATAATCTTTGCCACATTGTGCATCCTATCACCTGTCTCTGGCACTTATCCATCACCTCTAGCTTCTTCAACTGCTGTGCTTTACTTTTTAGCTTCTTTGGCATTCTTGTGTCACACATTATCCCTGACACTCACTGCCAGTCATCTGAAGCCTCAGGGAGTCCAGCTTTAACTTCCTCATTCAGACTTTTCTTCTTATCCAACTCTTCCAGATACTTGAAGCCGTTAACCTGATCTTCATGTTTCACTGTTGCAGTCATTACATTTGGGATATCTCCGTGCAGGTAGCCCTCAGCCGGCCTGAATACCAGAGTCTTGGATTCCTGCATCGGATGCTGTCGCTTCCATGACGTCAGGTCATCAGGGGTATAAAACAGGCAGCCGATGCCATGACATCAGTCTTCCTTGCCACACTGTGCCCGAAGAAGCAGTTTGCAAGTGCCTGTCGGCAGACTCCTGAAATTTTCATTTTCGAGTTTCAGAACCGAAGTCTTCAAAAAAGCTAAGTACCCCGTTGGGGATCTTTTTCTTGCTCTTTAACGGATGTCAATAAAAGTTAACGATTTGTCTTACCTGTGGAAAGCAAATACCTCCTAAAGATTTTCATTCATACTGCATTCCTTGCTTAGGCCCAGACCACAATGTCCCTCGCTGTCAGTTTTGTGCCTTATTCAACCCCTGAACTATTTGTCTATTTTTGCAGCAAATTATTTTGGTACTCTGTTTGTTTGTTTAACTATCCAGAAGTGGCTTTGGTAAGCCATCCGACTACCGATATTCTGAAAAAATGTAAACATAAAGACAGACTGCATAGGTCCAAAACTGCCAACAATGCTTCCGTTAAGCTAGTCGCCAGTTTGCCAGTACTCAGTGAGGCACTTTCGAGCCCCTGATGCTCACTACTTCAGATTCGCAGGCCTCTACTGAGACCCATTCGGAGTCCGGTATGCTGCAAGATGCTTTTTCGACTATGGAAACTGTGGAGCTGCTGTGCAGGCACTGGTTTCTGAGGGTGTATTCAGGCCTACAGACTTTCATTTCCAACTGACGCCATCATCTTCAAGGCCTAAAACTCGACCTACGCTTAGAAAACAGATGTCCAAACCGCATGGTCAGGTTCATATCCCTAAAAAAACAAATGCTTAGAATGGCTGAAGACCTTGTTAGGGGAAGCCAGCCTTCCCAGTCTTGAGACCTACAACTGATTTTTCTTCTGATCAGGATTCTGAAATTTCTGTTTCTTCTGATTACCAGGATTTGCCCTTATCTACCTAGGAGGATACTGATGCAGAGGATTCCATTCCCTCTGCTTCCCCTCCAGAAGATTTTTCTTTTGGTGAAACCTTGCATGCTCTTGGGGAGCATTTTTGCTGGAAAGCCAGGATTACTCTGATTCCAAAAAGAGGCTTAGGGAATTCTTACTCCTCCCTCAACACAGGCCTTTAGCTATCCCTACTGTCCTTGACATTGTAGATGCCTTCTTGGAATCCTAGCCTGGCTCCAGACACTTTACCTCCATCTCCCCGAAAACCTGAGTTAAGAGTACCTGACTCTCATAAGTTCCTCTTCAAGTATCCTACTGCGGATCCAGAGACCATTTCCCCAGGACCTAAAGGCATTAAGGCTACTACTGCCAAAAACCGTACCCCCTCTGATAGAGATTCCAGGGCCTTGGACAGATGGAGTAAGAAGATATACAATTCTGCTACTTTGGCCATTAGGGCTTTAAACTGCCAGTTTCATATGTTAAAGTATCAGCAGTATATTATAGGACTAAATAGAAAATGATGATTCCTGACTGCTGAACATAAAGAATTACGGGATTTAATGCATTCTGCTGAACAAGTTGGTAAACATACTTTGCAGTGTGGTTTTGACTCTCTAGAAACACCTTGCAGGGCTGCTGTCCCTGGGTCTGTACTTAGTAGGCATGCTTGGCTTAAGGAGCAAAACTTGCCAGATCATGTTAAAGCTTAATTACTGGATGCTCCCTTAAACCAAGACCGCCTGTTTGGCAACAAATCAGAAGTCATCCTTTAAGATGGAGGAAAAAGCTAAATCTATGCAAACTGTTAGATTTCCTGCAAGTACAGCCTCCCAGATTTAGTAGGCACTGGCCTTCTAAGAATTGTTCCTTTCCAGTCCCTTTCAGGTCTTCAGTCCAAACCCAGGAACAGCAGACCACCTAGGCTACAGTCTCAAGGTACACGCAGGCCTAAGCAGAGGGGGGCTCCCACTTCCAAAGTTAGAAGTAGTAAGACACCCCCTATAGAAAATTGTCACAATGCCTTAACCCTTCCAAGCCCTGCTCAACTGCCTGCTCCCTTAGGGGGAAAGCTTGCCCTGCATGCAAAAAACTGGGAACTCATTACCCAGGACAAATGGGTTTTAAATTCTGTTTTCCAAGGATACAGATTCCACTTCCACACCTTACCAACCCCAAACAGTTGGCCAGACCTACCCCCAAATCAGTTGGCAGAGGCTCAACCGCAGGTTCTGTCTCTTCTAAGTATCAGGGCTATTCAGCCTGTCCCAGCAGAAGAAAGGGGACAAGGTTTTTACTCAAGACTTTTCCTGGTACCCAGAAAAGACCGCTCCTGGCATCCTATCCTGGACCTCCCTATTCTAAACACCTTTTTGGTAATCCCAAAATTCAAAATGCTAACACTTCAACAGTTGCTTCCTATGCTAGGCAAAGATGCCTGGTTGGCAACGTTAGACTTAAAGGAAGCTTACCTGCACATTTCAGTAAGGGAATCTTGCAGGAAATACCTATGCTTCAGAGCAGACTCCATGCACTGTCAGTTCTCTGCACTTCTCTTTGGCTTATCTACTGCACCCAGGGTATTCACAAAGTGTCTACCTCCAGCCATTGCATTTTGCAGGCAGAGAAATATTCAGATATACCCATACCTGGACGATTGTTTAATTCCGGCAGAAAGCCGGGACATGCTATTAAAACATCTGGCATTTGTAAAAAAAACTTCTGACTTTGCTGGAGTACGCCATAAACTAAAAGAATCTCATCTAGTACCCTGCCAACAAATTGTATTATTGGGAGCAAGCTTGAACACAACTTCCCAGATGGTTTACCTCACTCCAGAGAAACAAGTTTGACAGCCTACTTCAAACTGCTGGCCACAAAGACCCAGCTATCTGCAAGGAAAATCCTGCAAGCCCTGGGGTTCATGGCCTCTTGCATTCTACAAATTCAATGGCCTCTTGCATTCTACTAATTCCATATGCAAGACTGCATATGAGGAAACTACAATGGTATCTAAAAAGCCTATGGCGTCAACATTCTCAGGACCTGGAATCAATGATTCCTATTATTCCTTGTATAAAGGCAGAGTTCCTTTGGTGGGCAGAGGCTTGCCACCTAAACAAAGGGGCTTCCTTTCAATCTACCCACTGCTGCCCAAACCCTGACTACAGACTCCTCAGACTATGCATGGGGGGCTCACTTGGCAGGGAGGTGCATTCATGGCAAATGGAACCAGAGTCCGATGCACCTGCATATCAACCAAAAAGAAATGTTAGCTGTACAGAATTCCCTGACAGCCTTCAAAGACAATATCCTTCCTGGAAAATTATTGGTAAAGGCTCTGTGGAGCACAGCCCTGAGCTACCAAGTGCACCTACAAGCTCAGTTCCTGCCAGGCAAGGGAAATTAACTGGCAGACGACCTAAGCGGAAATTTCATGGACCCACACGAATAGAAACTGGAACCAAAAATATTCAACCTCTTGAACAAATGGGGGACTCCAGAGATAGACCTGTTTGCCCCCCCCCCCCCCCCAGAACTACCATTTGGACAAATTCTGCTCAAGGATTCCCCACAGTCAAGTTTGGAAAGTGGATGCCCTGTCCTTCACCTGGGAAGGTCTCTGTTTATGCCTTTCCCCCTCTGCCTCTCCTCTCGAAAGTTCTGCTAAAGATCAAACAGGACAAATCAAGGACAATACTGATTGCACCAGACTGGCCTTGCCAGCACTGATGTACACCCTCTTGCGCAGTATGATACTGCTGAATCCATGGCACCTACCTCTGATACCTTCCCTGCTGTCCCAGCAGGTGGGCCAGATTCTGCACCCTCAGCTTCAAACCCTGAACCCTTGCAGCCTGGCTAATTCCTTGAGCTCTCCTATAGCATCCCTCAGTAAGCAGGTGCTAGATTTCCTTCTGGAAGCAAGGAATTCCTATACCGAAAAGTGGAAAAGATACTGTTCCTGGAGCCAGACGACTGTTCCCAGCTTGCCTCATATTCTTCAGTACTTAACAGAAATGCTCCACAAGGGCCTATCCTTCTCGCCAATTAAAATTCATGCCTCTGCCATTTCAGCACATTATAATACTGAACTACCCCTCTTCTCTCACCCCCTGTTAAGGCAATTCCTCAGAGGGGCTAAATATGTAAGACCTCCCCCCCCCCCCTCCCCAGGCGAGGCCCTACTCCAGCCTGGGATCTTAACTTTTTGTATTGGAAAAGCTCACTCTCTCCCTCCATTTGAACCAGCTGCATCTGCAGAGTTGAAATTCTTTTCTTGGAAAACAGCCTTCCTAAAAAGCCATCACTTCAGCAAGAAGTGTCTGAATTACAGGCCCTTAATGCAGTGGATCCCTTGATTATCTTCAATGCAGACAAGGTTTCCCTCAGGACCAACCCATCTTTTATGCCCAAGGTGGTGTCTAGTGTGGCCCTAAATCAGACCATTCATTTACCTACCTTTTTCCTGAATCCACAAAACAAAGGAGAAAGAATACTGCACTCTTTGTACTGCACTCTTTGGACGTGCACAGACAACTTGGATATTATTTGGACAGGACTAAGCCTCTCAATCTGAACAGCTGCTAGTTGGCTTTGCTGCAGGGGCAGAGGGGAAGGCCATTTCAAAGCAAACCATTTCTAAATGGATAGCCCATTGCATTCATTTCTGCTATAAGCATCATGGAGAATCTACCCCACAGGGGATTAGATCCCATTCCACCAGGGCTGCATCTACCTCTACAGCCTTTCTCAGAGGAGTCCCTACCAGGGACATCCTAGAAGCTACTACCTGGAGCTCTGTACGTACCTTCACCAAGCATTACCACATGCCTATTTTTTTCTAAATCCAGAGCTGGTTTTGCCACTGCAGTTTTGCAGGGCTTAATAGCTGGCCCTAATGCTCTCTAACGTCCTCCTCCCTTCCTTAGCTTTGAGAATCAACCCAAATGTAATGACTGCAACAGTGAAACACTAGAACATAGTACAGTTGTGTACACTTACCATAAATGTAGATGTTAGAGTGTATTTGCTGTTGCAGTCCTGGTTACCCTCCCTCCAGCCCCCTGACTTCTCTCTTGGCTCTACCTTTCCTTCTTGTTTGGCTCTACCTTTCCTTCTTGTTTGGTGTATTTGCTTTTTGTTGGAGGTGTAACATAGTATATAATTGCTTCCCATTATTGGGGCACCTGACGTCTGGGGCAAGGAAAACTGATGTAATGGCATCAGCTGCATGTTTTATACCCCTGACGACCTGATGTCATGGAAGAGAGCATCCGACGCAGGAATCCAAGACTGGTATTCTGGCCGGATGAGGGCTACCTGCAAGCAGAAAACCCAAATGTAATGACTGCTACAGTGAATACACTTTAACATCTACATTTATGGTAAGTGTACACAGCTGTACATTCTACTGTTTTCCCTTCTGTCTCAATTTTCAGCTACTTTGATTTCCACTGTTAACTGCCATTTATAACTGGCCTTATCTGTACTACTCAGTTTCACCCTGTGTGCCTTTTAGTTTTGCATTTCATTCCACTGTCATTTGCTGCTGATCTTAAGAGTCTACTTGTCAGCCATATCATCTGCCTCCAGCAGCTTTGTTCTTTTCCGTCTGACCTGTTTGCTAATGTAGTCCATCCCCAGTATGAACAGAGGTGGACTCGTAACTGAACCTGGACGTACACCCACTCAAAACCCCTCTGTGAGACCAAGCATTGTTTGTAATAGTGTCACTGGAGCCTTGTACATAGCCTGCAATAATTATATCAGTGTTTGTGACTTTGAACCATTGCAGGACCATCTAAACTGGCTTTCTTGGTACCTTGACATATGCTTTCTCCAAGTCTAGGAATGCTCAGATGAACTCTGTCCTCATTTCTAGTTGCTTCTCCACTATATCTCCCACTACAAACATCTGAACTGCTCATCTCCCATCTTACATTCTTCTACCCTGCAGATTTCATTTTTCAGTCCCCCTCTTCAGCACTCTCGTGCAGTGTGGCAGGAGTTTGATGCCTCTGTTGCCCACAGTTGTGAATGTCCCCTTTGTTCTTGTACACTGGCACTTATTTTCTAGTCATCTGGGATACGCCTTTCTGTCCATATTTTTATGAATACCCCCAGGAGCCATTTCTCTTTTTAAAAAGTCACGAGCATCTTTATCACATCTGTCAAGACCTCATCTGAGCCTGTTGCTTTCCCTAACTTCATTTTCTGTAGTACTGTTCTTAGTTCATTTAAGGTGGGCTCCCCCTCCTCTTTCATTGTAGACTGCATCTGGGCCAGTACAGCTTCTGTGGGGTTTTCTTCATTCAGAAGCTACTCCTTCCATCTTCCTTTGATTTCCTGTGGCTGGTGAGCAGGTTGTTGCTGGCATTCCTTATGAAAGGTTCTGATGACTCCCTTTATCTTTCTGCATTTGCCCTGCAATCTGATAGAGACTTGGCAGATGGCACAAAGACACTTATGGAAGTTGGTAGAGTACCTCTGATGCTTTGTTCTTTGCTTATGCAACTGTACTACACCCTTAGCCAGTCCAAATTCCTCCCTAGCCTGATCTTTCTTTCCTGTCTCCCACTTTTCTTGCATTCCTCCTTTTTTGAGGACTTCCTGAATGCCTGCATTCTACCACCAGTTTTCCTTGCATACCTTATTTCTGTGTATGGCTAAGCCCCATATCTATTCTGTAGTCCTTACATGTGCTGTTTTGAGGAGCTTCCATTCTTCTTTAGTTCCACCTATTTTCTCTTCTCCCTGAGATGCTAGAGCCCTGCATAATTCATTGAACTCTTGTGCTTTCACTCCAGTTAACTTTCAGGTCTTCAGCCTAGCCTGTCTTGACCTTGGAGCCTTCTCAGACCACAGTTAGCTGACATGCACCCGGTGGTTTATGCTATGTGAAGACCTTTTCACTGAGGATTACTTGGCAATTGATTCTGCCCCAATGCCCTTTCCTTACTAGGAGGAAGTCTACCTGAGTTGTTGGCCACTCTGTTTATATAACTGTCAGTGTCTCTCTTACTAAACCATGTGTTAGCCTTTCCATCTTTATTTATGTTTTCACTCGCATGTGAACCCAGTCAGTCCTTGTATCCTGTCCCAGTATGTGTATTCAGGTCCTGTTATCACCATCTCTTGCCCTGATCGGTTTAGTAGATCATGCAACTGCTGACTGCACTTTTTTCTCGCTTTCACAACCATGCTGTGAGACGCAGATTGTTATTGTGAACATTGCTGTACCCTTACATAAGACTCTGATTGCTATGAGTATACTAATTGTAATGACATATCTTACTGTTTCTGAAGCCTCTCCCTCACCACAATTCCCACACCATTTCTAGTCTGTCATCCCCCTTAGTAGACTACTGTGGATCCCAAACCAAGTGGCTTTGCTGCACTGCCCTTTCATCTTTTTTTTTTTTTTTTCTTCTAGATACAGAAGATATCTGATCACTTCTTTGTCACCCACTTCCAAGCTGCAGTCTTGATTCATGTTTAGCAGGTTGATTTAGTTTTACGTCCAGCTTTTGCTCAACAGAGCTATCCCAGGTAACCTAATCTGGGTAAGTGGACATTATCCAGTAGCTTAATGACCAAGGTCTGCTAGGCTTTATTTTAACATTCAAATGGCTGCACAAAGTGTCAGGGCTAATCTGTGATCGGGTGCTGTCCTATCTAGACAATACTGTACAACGCAGTTGACACCCAAAAGCGGTTTGTCCGTACAACTCCTTCACGATGGGCACCATTTAGTCTGCTGTCGGCCACAACTCCATTCTTGGGTGAGTTTGAAGTGGAAATGCCCGCCTTGTTTTTGGGAGGTGAGAAGAACCCCACTGCGACACCAGGAGATCATTCAAACTGCACACAGGTGTGGGCCGGAGGTCAGGATCAAACTTTCAACCTTTTGCTTGGATGGAGATGAGATCTTAGCCGTTATACCTCCAGTGTCCACACTGCTGTGCTCCGGTTTCCTCCTACATCCCAAAGACATGCTGTAGGTGGATTGGACACACTAAATTGTCTGTGTTCGTTCTCTGTGTGTGTGTTCGTTCTCTGTGTGTGTGTTCGTTCTCTGTGTGTGTGTTCGTTCTCTGTGTGTGTGTGTGTGTGTGTGTGTGTGTGTGTGTGTGTGTGTGTGTGTGTGTGTGTTCTCTGTGTGTGTGTGTGATGATCATTGTGCATACAGCTGCAGTCATAACAGATGGGTTCTCCTGCCGTCAGGCGGTTCCTCGGTCGGCCGAATTCCAAAGTCTAGGTCCGGCATCTGTTGTCGTCGCTTCTTCCCTGATGTCAGTGCGACAGGGGTATAAAGGAACCAGCCGACGCCATTTTCTTCAGTCTTTCTTGCCGCGCGGTGCCCGAAGCAGTTTGCAAGTGCCGGTCGGCCAGCTCCTGAAATTACGAAAATTTTGCAACCGAAGTCTTCTTGAAAGCTAAGTTACCCCGTTGGGGAAACTTTTTTCTTGCCTCAGACCGATGTCAGACAAAGTTAATAATTGTATTTCATGTGGGAAGCAAATACCGCATAAGGATTTTCATTCTCTGCATTCCTTGCTTGGGCCCAGACCACGACGTCTCGGTCTGTCGTTTTTGTGCTACATTCAACAAACGCACCATTAAGCATCGGGCGGAGTTCGCCCAACAATATTTTGACAGAAAATTTAACTATATTATGTCGTCGGATACTCAGACTCCAGTTTTGTCTAAAAAACGCAAAGATAAGGACCGACACACAAGGTCCACGGCCTCTACCGACACGCCAAAGCAGACTACAGGTGGTCCGGTTCTCAGTGAGGCGCCTACGCAGCCCCTGCCTACTAACACTTCATTGGCGGAGTCTTCTGTGCCCGAGGTCGCAGGCTCCTCTGCCCACACCCCGACTACAGATACCGAAGCCACTCTTGGTGGTGAAACTCAAAATGTAGACAGGTCTGCCTCCTCTCAGGGTGTCTTCAGACCTTCCTCTTCTTTTTCCATCAAGGCTTTCACTAAGTCTAAAGCAGCCATGCATTCTAAGAGACCAGCTACACAGGGCCCTTGTCCAGGCCCCATGCCTAAAAAAACAGATGCTTAAAATGGCTGAGGATTTAATTACTCATCAGGGGTTCTCACCCCCCCCCCACGGACAAAAGGCCCAGAGTGGAGGAAGAATCCCCCTCCTCTGACCAGGCCTCCATTATTTCAGAGCACTCGGATGAACAGGAACATTCTTACTCCCCTTTTGAAGATTCTGATGCAGAGGTGTCCATTCCCTCTGTCTCCCCTCCAGAGGATTACTCATTTGGGGAAACCTTGCATACCTTAAGGGAGCACTTCCACTGGGAAGGCCAAGAGTATTCAGATTCCAAGAAAAGGCTTAGGGAATTTCTCTTACTACCTCAGCACAGGCCTCTGGCTATACCTCCTGTCTTAGACATACTAGATGTGTATTCGGAGCCCTGCCTTAACCCGGATTCTTTACCTCCAGCCCCAGTCAAACCTGACAGGTACTACCGGGTTCCTGACTCACACCAATTTCTATACAAAAGCCATGCGGCTGACCCAGAAACTCTCTCACAGGGCCCCAAGGGAATTAAGGCCTCCACTGCTTAAAATCCTTTACCTTCCGAGAGAGATTCCAGGTCTTTAGAAAGGTGGGGAAAAAAGGTATACACCTCGGCCACCTTAACCATGAGGGCATTAAACTGCCAGTTCCATATGTTAAAGTACCAACAGTTTCTGTTATCACAGTTGAGAAGTAAAATGTCACAACCTGAACAACCAGACTTGAAGGAGTTGCAGGATTTGATGCATAGTGCAGAACAAGTGGGTAAACATACCTTGCAATGTGGTTTTGATGCCCTAGAGACCTCATGTAGAGCTGCTGTTACAGGATCAGTCATACGTAGACATGCCTGACTCAAGGAGCAAACCTTACCAGATCATGTCAAAGCTAAATTACTAGATGTTCCTCTACAAAAGGATGTATTATTTGGTGTTAAAGCTGAGGAGGTATTAAAGAAAATGGAGGAAAAGGCTAAATCAATGCAAACAGTGAAAGATTTTCTACAGGTACAACCTCCACGTTTCAGTAGAAATTGGCCCTCCAAAAATTGGTCCTTTCCAGCCACGGACAGACCCCAAAGAGGTAGATACAGACGCCCGAGGGGCAGAGGGCAATCTCAAGGATCGTTTAGAGGCAGACAATGGCAAGCTCCTACACAAAGAGGTGGTGAGGATAGTTCGCAGCCATTCAGAAAGCAGAACCAATGACTTTCCCCTTTGCATGCCAAGCAAGGCTCAAATGGTAGCACCCTTAGGCGGAAAACTGGCATTATTTTCGAAAAATTGGCATTTTGTCACAAAAGACAAATGGATCCTGGACATTATAAACAGAGGCTACAGATTCCATTTTCACAACCTTCCAAAAACGAGAGGCCTGCCAAACCTGCCACACAATCAAAGGGCAGAGGCACAAAGACAAATTTCAGATCTCATGGACATGAAAGCTATTCAAGAGGTACCTACTCAAGAACAAGGTCAAGGTTTTTATTCCAGACTATTCCTGATACCAAGGAAGGGAAAAGATTGGAGACCTATTTTGGACCTATACATCCTAAACACATTTTTACTCGTACCAAAATTCAAGATGCTCACATTACAGCAGCTTCTTCCCATGCCGGGCAAGGAGCCTTGGCTGGTAACATTGGACCTCAAGGAGGCATACCTGCATGTCCCAATCAGACAAAATTGCAGAAGATACCTCAGATTTCTTGCAGGTTCAACCCATTATCAATTCTCTGCATTGCCCTTTGGCTTATCTACTGCGCCCAGAGTATTCATGAAATGCCTGGCATCAGTAATTGCCTACTGCAGACTTCAAGGGATACAAATATACCCATATTTGGACGACTGCCTGATCCAAGCGGACAGCAAGCACATAAAACATCTGGCTTTTGTAATAATGTTGTTGAATTCTCTGGGATACACAATCAACGAAAAGAAATCAAGGCTAATACCCTCTCAGAAAATAATTTTCCTGGGTGCCAACTTGGACACAAACACCCAGATGGCCTACCTCACGCCAGATAAACGGGCAACTAACTCAATACTTCAGAAAACTAGCAAATTTCACCAGGCTGACTGCAAGGAAAATCCTGCAGGCTCTGGGATTCATGGCATCTTGCATCCTACTAATCCCATGTGCAAAGCTGCATATGAGGAAACTTCAGTGGTACCTGAAAAACCTATGGTCTCAACTCAGCCACAGTTTGGAAACAATATTACCACTAATTCCATGTCTTCAAAAGGAATTTCTGTGGTGGCCTCAAGCATGCCAAACACAGGTCTCTCATTCTGCAAGCCTCAAGCAAATCAAGTCATCACAACAGACGCCTCTGACTATGCCTGGGGGGCGCACATGACAGATCGGTGCATTCAGGGCAAATGGTCCCAAAAAGAAAAGCACCTTCACATCAATCAAAAGGGAATGCTAACAGTAATAAATGCTATTATAGCTTTCAAAGACCTTCTGCATCCAGGTCAACTATTGATAAGGACAGACAACACCACAGTAATGTGGTACATAAACGGGGAGGAACCCATTCATACCCCTTATGCAGGCTGACAATGTCACTTTGGAACATGGCTCTGGAATTACAAATCTAACTTCAAGCACAGTACTTGCCAGGCAAGGAAAACACACTGGCAGACAACCTAAGCAGAAATGACAGATCCACACGAATGGAAGTTGCATCCTCAAGTTTTTAGAGATAATACAAGCATGGAGAAGGCCAGACATAGCTCTCTTTGCCTCCCACAAAAATCACCAATTGACAAAATTCTGCTCAAGGACTTTTCATCCACAGGCCTGGAGAGTGGATGCTCTCTCTTTCAGTTGGACAACAATGACAGTTTATACCTTTCCGCCTCTTCCTCTGCTGTCCAAAGTTCTATTAAAAACCAGAGCAGACAGACCAAAGATTATTCTCATTGCTCCAGACTGGCCAAGGCAGCACTGGTATCCACTCCTGAGGAGCCTGACGCATTCTCCACCATGGACCCTGCCTCTAATACCTCTTCTTCTGACTCAGCACAGCTTCAAAACTCTTCACAGTCAGCTGAAAGCACTCAATCTGGCCGCATGGAAGACTACTTAACATCACAACAGACCCTACTCTCCAAGGAGGTGCAGGATGTCATTTTGGAGGCCAGAAGGCCATCTACTAGAAAAGCTTACTCCGCAAAATGGAAACTGTTTTGTGCCTGGAATGAGAAAATGGGCCAGAATCCTGGAAAACTGAATTTACCTCAAATATTACAGTATCTAGCTGAGCTGCTAAGCAGGGGACTTTCATTTTCTTCCAACAAAATCCATGCCTCAGCCATTTCTGCAGAATACAACACTGATCCACCTTTATTCTCTCACCCCCTCTTAAGACAGTTCCTCAGAGGGGCGAAAAACATAAAACCCCCAAGGAAACAACCAATAACCTGCTTGGGACCTCAGTTTCATTCTAGAAAATCTGACCTTGCCTCCCTTTGAGCCAGCTGCCTCAACAGATTTGCAATATTTGTCCTGGAAAACAACTTTCCTTCTGGCTATCGCCTCAGCTCGCAGGGTATAGGAACTACAAGCCCTCATGGCTGTGCAGCCTTTTATCATCTTCCATCAGGACAGATTTTCCTTACGAACCAACCCGTCCTTTATGCTAAAGGTGGTATCCAGGGTAGCTTTGAATCAGGCTATCCAATTACCGACCTTTTACCCTAATCCTCAAAACAAAGGGGAGAGACTACTACATTCCTTGGACATCCACAGACAACTGCGTTATTATTTGGACAGAACAAAGCCTTTCAGAAAAACAGAACAGCTTTGTGTCCTATGCTATAGGAGCTCAAGGGAAGCCAATTTCCAAACGGACAATCTCAAAATGGATAGCCCACTGCATACACTTTTGTTACTCTTTTCATGGTAAAACTGTACCTGCAGGCATCGGATCTCACTCCACAAGGGCCACAGCTACCTCTGCAGCTTTCCTCAGAGGAGTTCCTACCAAAGATATTTTGGAAGCAGCCACTTGGAGTTCTGTGCATACCTTCTCCAAGCACTACCACCTACCATTATACTCCAAAACTAGAGCAGGCTTTGCAACTGCAGTCTTGCAGGGCATCCTGGCTCCTCCTAGTTCCACCTAGTGCCTACCACCCTTTTCTTAGCTTTGGGATTCTACCCATCTGTTATGACTGCAGCTGTATGCACGATGAACATAGTACAGTTTTGTACCTACCATAAATGTAGATGTTCGAGTGCTAATACAGCTGCAGTCCAGGTTTCCCTCCCCTCTTGGGACAGGCCTATTGGCTAACACCTCCTCATACAACCTGATTGGGGTATTCATTTATGGTGTATTTGCTTGCAACTACTGTATTTTGATTATATTGCATTGCTTTATTATATAAATTTATGTATTGCCTTCCTTCTGGGGGCACCTGACATCTGGGGCAAGAAAAACTGAAGAAAATGGCGTCTGCTGGTTCCTTTATACCCCTGTCGCATTGACGTCAGGACCTAG